>NW_027506449.1:7500-85838 GCF_021521415.1 Bidens hawaiensis | reverse complement strand
TTTCCGCTGCGGTTACGGGGTGTTACAGAGCAAGATGAAAAAGGAATAAATTTTTTGGTTACACCAAGATTTGGAAGAGAATACATATGATGCGAAAATCAGATTTGGTCGCCTGAGGATTCCATGCCATGGAGATCTTCGAGACCAAATCCTAGATGATGCTCATAAGTTTAGATACTAGGTTTACATCGAGGTTTCAAAAGGAATGAAGTCAATTACAATGAAGGAAAATATTGATGAAAGTAAAACCCTTAAGTAGAAGTTAAGTGAAGATGAGTTCATGGTATGTGACAACTGTGAGAGGACAATATACATTTCCTACGCAGATAAGAACAACCACAAGTGTAACGAATGTGGAGCCGAAAGTCACACCGCAAGAGGATGCCAGAAACCAAGGAAAAAATAAGAAAAGACATGCAAGGAAAGTGTAGAGATGGTTTAGACTTACGTTTATTTGAATTGATTCTTAACACGAATGATTAGTGTTGTGACTGATAATCATGTGATCATCAGAGGGAAGTCATCTAGAACGGTAACGATGGAATAATACTATAAATGTCCATATGAAGGTTAGGATATGCTCGGGAAGACAGTTGGATAAGATAAATAGATATGATATATCATAAAACAATGGATTCATAGGACAAGATGAGAGTTGATTGATTAGTCAAGTAAATGAAGATGTATCAGTACGGACTTCATGATCAAGACATTTATAACTCATGAACCCTACGTGTTGATGCAGAGTTGAGAATGAAAGAAGGTTTAAATGGTGACTTAAGGAGTTCTCCGACAAGTTATGCAACGAATATGCTCAAGAATTGCAAGAAGTGTTCTATCTTAAGGAATATACAAGATCATTTCAAGAAGTAATACTTAAGGAGAAACTGGAAAGGTTTCCTTTTTGGAATTAATATGTTTTAAATGTATTGCATATCTGTATATTTGCTAAAGGTTGTAATTGGACAGGAGGATTTCTTAGTGCTAAGTATTATGATAGTAAGTGCAATGTTTCTATTTAAAGGACAAGAAAGAAGAGCATCCTTGAGGAAATGATGGGGACTTGGAAAGTCTGGATAAGGAATTGTATCATCATGGTCTACAGGGACAAGCTACCTATGACAGCTAAAACTAATAACATTACTCGATGATTGTAAGACTAATGATAAACGAGTAAGTTAGGAAGCTAAATAAAGGATGTGAATACAGGAAGTATTCCTTTTACAAGGACTAATCAGGTTTCGAGGACGAAACCTCATATAAGGTGGGTAGACTTGTAACATCTCAAGTTTCGTCGGTATTTAAAAGGACTTGGGTTTGATTAAATTATGGAAGATAAATGTAATTATCTTAAGTTGGAGGGGAATAAGTGTCATCAGATGAAATGTTAAACATAAAACCCAACCCTCTTCCTATAAATGTAGCCACCATCTTATTATAACCATCCTAGCCTCCAAACTCCTCCTTAAACCAAATTCCCATTTTTGAGAGAACAACCCACAAAGATCCAATGATTCCTAGAGATCTAACCGTCGGATCGATCTCAAATTTTGACTGAGTGTTCAAGGCATATAAATGAATATTTCCATTGATCAGATCTCCAATCAAAGATCGGGAAGTCTGGTTTTTATCAGCAACACCGTAATAGCTAAGAATGTAATTTTCCGGAGATTGTTCAGTTTTTCCGCCACTGTAGCGATGTTTTTCGGCGAAGGCGAGCAGATGGGTTTGTAGATCGGGGCGAGACGGTTCCGTGGCTACTTGAAAAACTCAATCCCAAGTTCGTTTGATATGGTTTTCGTTTATTCGATTGATTTCGAACATACACCTCAAATGTACGTTTTTTGTTAAAAAGGTTTACTTTTCGTGTACGGATTTTCATAAAAATTGGTAGGATGATAGAATGGTCCATGATTATTGATAAAGTAATGAAGTTGATAGTAAACCTGTTAGTTGCTTCGTTTCGGCTAAAACGAGTAGTGTTCGGTTTGTAAAATTGACGGTTAACGAAGTCGTTTTTACATGAAACTTGGCGGGATAGTAAATCGGACCTTATTATCTAAGAAAATTGTAAACTTGAACATAAACAAGTTGTTTGGAACGAAACGGGTTATATGAGTGCACATGTTTGGCGCATATGATGTTAGTGTATAAGTGCGTGTGTCCGCATATGTATGTATGCACGTATATGTACCTGAACGCATATGTATGTACGTAAAAGGATGGAGGCGCATATGTAAGGGGACACATAAGTTAATGTGCGCATAAGTATAAGTTATGCAACGCATGACTTATACGGGACGTATAAGGTATACGAGTATAACTTATATGGGTAGGGTGAGCTTGAAAGATAACTTAAATGTGAATGACTTATACGCGAGTGACTTATACGCTGAGGAGACTTATATGCCTAAAAATGTATACGGACCTAAGTGAATTTCCAAATAAAGGAAAGATATACGGCGAATAAGTACGTGTATGATGTGTATGACTCATGCAGTGTATAAGAAAATAATAAATGATAAATTAATACAAAAAGTTAAATTTTAAAAATGATAAAGACCTAAAAAAGAAAGACTGAGGCTAGAATAGATACATAAGAGCGCGAGAGTAGTAGTTAAAGTTATGTGCCTTGTTAGACAGTTAGTCGTGCTCATTCGAAAAGAGGTGTTACCATCAATTCCTAAAGAAGCATGACACAGGTGAGTTTCTAGCTCCTTTCCTTGTTATGTTTTTCGGGGTTGTGTCATACTCCTATGTGTTAGTTAACACACTTACCTTAAGTGGTAAGTGTATGCTATATGAATGTGTTATGAAAGATATATGAATGATATTTAAATGATGAACGAATGTAGAAAAGGTTAGGAGTATATATGTAGATGTCTATGAATATGTGTGTGTGTATGTATTTATATATATATAATGTATGTTAGGAAAAGTATGTACAGTTATATGATAAGGAATGTATGGTTGTATGGAAAGTAGGGACCAGACCCTTATAATATCTGAGAGGTTATAGGGCGAAAGGCTCTTTAAAACATATGAGTATGTATGTAAAGAAAGATAAAATATGAAAATAAGAAGGTAAGAATGAAGTTATAAATATTTATGTATGTATAAAAGAAAGTTTAGTATTATGTCCGTATATATAAATGTAAAGTATGCTACCTGATTAATTAGAACTCACTCAGCATAGCTGACTTTTAGTATGCATTGATTGAGTTGACTGGCATCTAGTGAAGAAAATTTATGATGTTAAGACAATTTGAAAGTTTAAAGACAAGATTTGGAATGTTTTGTTATGAATGGTTAACGTTTTATTTATTTCGCGAAAAGTTTTAATTCACTCTTATATGTAGAACTATGTTTATTAGTAAATCCAACGCCAACTTAGGGCACCGGGATCGGGGCCTTACACGAAGCTCTCAGAATCTTTCTAGTATTTGCTTCCTGGAAAGGGTTTAAAGCCTATCAGCTAGATGTCAAGTATACTTTTCTCAACATCAGGCTTTGTGAAGAGGTCTATGTGGGACAACCACCAGGGTTTGTCGATCCGATCCACAAATACAAATTGTAATTACTTGACAAAGCCTTATACGGTTTACATTAAGCCCCAAGAGCTTGGTATGAAACTTTATCTCAACACCTGTTGGAAAATAGCTTTCATCGAGGAACCGATGATTATACACTGTTTATCAAATAAGTGGTTGGGCATTTGTTGAATGTTCAAGTTTATGTTGATGATATCATGTTTAGGTCAACAAACGATGATTTATGAAAAGAGTTTGAAGTTGTCATGAAATCTAAATTTGAGATGAGTGTAATGGGGGAGATGAAGTTCTTTCTAGGGCTTTAGATGGATCATTTACCGGATGGTATCTTTATTCATCAAACGAAGTATGTCAACGACATCCTAGCAAAGTTCAACATGGTTGATTCAATGGCAATCAATACTCTATTACCATTGAATCAAGGAATTGGTCTTGATCCCACCGGGGGAGAAAGTCGATCAAACTTTGTAATGTTCTAAGTTTGGCTCCCTTATGTACCTTACCGCTTCAAGGCCAGACATCATGTATGCTACCTTTTTGTGTGTCCGAGATCAACCAATCCAAATGTCTCACACTTGATGATGGTCAAGAGAATTCTGAGATATTTGAAGGGATGTCCAGTGGGTCAATCTTTGGTATCCATGAGATGACGAATTCGCTGAGAGCTTTCTCGGATTCAGACTATGGAAGTTGCAAGCTAAGCGCTAAATCTACAACTGCTGGATGTCAATTATTTGGCAGTAGGTTGGTCACGTGGCAATGCATGAAACAAACAACCATGTCGGTCAACCTGTGAGGCTGAGTACGTAGCTGATTCTAGTTGATGTTCTCAAATCCTCTTGATCCAACAACAGATGCGTGGGTACAGTTTGATATTTCCGACTACACCAATCTTTGTAGATAACAATGTTTTTATATCATATCTATCACTAAAATTCCGGTAAATCACTATAAAACTAAACAAATAGAAATACAGCATCACTTAATCCGTGATTGCTTTGAGAAGAAGTTGATAACCGTAGAGAAAAATCACAACGATCAGCAAAAAGCTTATTTGTTTACTAAAACTTTTGACAAAAACAGATTTTCATACTTGCTAAAGCTAAACGGATTAATGAAACTGGGTGGTGGGAAAGTGAGTGATCTCGAGATTATGGATTCTGATCTCGCGTAATCCACACATCATGAGTTAATTTTGTAAATAGTTATGTTTTCAAAATCCAAAAAGATGTTTTTTTAATTTTAAGGGGAGAAATTTTGTTTTAAGAAAATTCAAAAACATTATAAATTTTTGAAAAACCAAAAACATTTAAAAAGGTTAAAATCCAAAAACACAAAAAAATGCTCCTCAAAATGAGTTTTTGAAACATAAAGAGAAGATGGTAGTACATTGATCATCTGTCACACCCTAAAATTTTGACTAACGAAGTTTTACCACGAAGCGTGTGACATACAAGGATCTAGCTTTTCACACCCCAACCTAAGGCGGAAATGCAGAGGTGTGAGGTGATTGCTCACAACTCTCAAGGTTCTATCATGCAATAATTTGAAGTGACAATATCTATTTATTTAAATTTAATATTCAAACAATTTCAAACAAAACAAAGTACATAATCCCAAAATAAAGCAACAAGATAATTAATAATTCAAATTTAACTAAGCCTTGATTTAGTCTTCTAACAATAATAACTCTAAATTTTTCACCAATCCTGATATCAGTTCAAACAATAACATGCATATGCGTATAAAATAAAATAGTTTTATCAACACAAGGTTGAGTGAGTAAAACACCGTTAATTTAAGATACGATATTATATGAAAACGCAAAATTCTTTCTGTGAGATACACAACTAAGCCAATGATCAAATAATGAGTGTCGGTAAAACCGTTGCCTTGCCAAGTGGGCATTGGCTACTATGATGATCGTATGATTATACTATTACTGTGATTATGATGGGCCTCTCCGAATGTGGACAACTAAGCAAATAAACATATAGCAAGTTAGGCATTAAACGGACATACACACAAGGATTAAACAATTGCAAGTGTGAATACTATGTCCCCAAAAGGATTAAAAATAAGTACAAAGGGGAGTGAAATACTCACCTTATCAAATGCGCAAGGTGATAATGAATTGATAAGAAAAGGGGTAGATCACGCTCTTCGGGAATTACCGACAAGGTATCCTAATAAAGAAAAGTTGTGGAAATAAATATAGATTGAATAGCGGATTTATAACTCAATAGAGATTTAGGAATTTGATGATCGGGTGTATTCTTGCGAAAATTAATTATTACATAAATTTATTATCAACTTTACTATTTTTCTTTATTTATCAAGTTTTTAACATATAGTATATTTTTAATTATATACACTCATAATTATATATAAAATACATATATAAATACATATATTTATATTTATTGATAAAATATATAAAGACATTTTTATATATATTTATTTTAAATAAAACATATTTAGTATATTCGTATATATTTTTATTTGTACAAAAATCTTTATTATTTAGATATTTTAACAATTTATGCTATATTTATAAACTTATATATATATATACATGCATACGCTTTTAATAAAGACTTGGAAAAACAACACGTTAAACTTGTTGTTTTAGTAAATTATAAAGTTTATTTATCATTTTATATCAATAATATTAATTAAAAAACTTTAACAATCGTTAATAACTATTATATATTCACATATATATATATATATATATGGTCAAGTTATTCTACAAAGGGGGTAAAAAAATGAGAAGGGTGAGAAGGATTATCACCCATTGGATCAAATCTCAAACAAAATCAATGGTTTAAAAAGGGGCGGTGGCAATTTTGTAATATTAGAGACAATCAAGGGCAAGCTCTTACATCTCAAATAAGAATACAAACTGTTTTCTTTAATCGTCTTCTTCACTTCTCTTCACTATTATTCTTCATTTTTTCCTCTGAACACAAACCCTACCATCTCCATTCTGCTATTTGAAACTCAAGAACCTCCATCGCGAATCAATGGCGACATCTCCATCAGCGGCAATCGTATCTCCGACTGAACCACCGTCATCGGAGGTGACACTTCAGATTTCGTTACTTGAAGAACAACCTATTGATACTAAAAAGAGAAAGGCAAGAAGCAAAAACGTTCCGAAGAAGCGAAAAGCAACTTCAAACGACGGTACATTTTAGGTTTTTATTTTTCATTGTGTCTTATTGTGACATACAACATCATTGGTGAGAGTTTGTTGATATTATTGTGTTGTTTGTGAGGTTAGACTGTTGTGTTATTTTGTCATATTAGATTATTTGGGTGAGTGTTTGTTGATATTATTGTGTTGTTTGTGCGGTTAGACTGTTGTGTTATTGTGTCATATTAGATTATTTGGGTGAGTGTTTGTTGATATTATTGTGTTGTTTGTGAGGTTAGACTGTTGTGTTATTGTGTCATATTAGAATCGAAAAAGTCATTAAAAGTTGTTATAGAAAACCACAATCAAAGTGATATCCAAGTTAATATTCGAGGTATTTAACTTAACATGTTATGTCTTATTATATTTTGTTTCATTCACTATGGTGTAACATGATTTATTTTATTATATATACTACTAAGATCATTGTGCAAATGCGATTTGTATTTGAAACAGAGTCTGATGAAGATGAGTCTGATGAAGATGACACAATGGAAACATATGAAGATAAGTCAGATGAAGATGACACAATGGAAACAAAGTCTGGAAAATATAACACAATGGAAACAGAGTCTAGAAAATATAATAACATAATGAAACAGAATATGGTGAAGATGAATCCCTAGAGACAGAGGAGGTATGATAATTAATCATATCTACATTTTCTTAATGTTTTCATTTCTTTAAATTTGTAATAAATAAAAAAAATTGTCTTTATATTTACAGATTTTGGCTAATATGTTAAAGAAAGAGCTAAAACAATTTGATGAACATGGGAAGAAAATTGAGTTTTTGTTACAAAAGGGAATTAATCGTTTTTTCTTTTTCGTTTTCTTTTTCATTTTTTTTAACTTGAATGGTTTATGACAAGATTTGGAATGTATTTTGGTTTGTCTCGAATATTATATGAAACATGCATTGTATGATCATATTTATCAATATTAATATCACTATGTTTATGGCACAATGAGGATGCAAAAATTGATTAGTTTGAATGGTTTATGATAAACATTTAGACACAATGACCATTATAACACAATAAAGGCTAAAGTATAAAAGCTAAAAGTATGACACAATGAGAATTAGACACAATGACCATTATTACACAATAAAACTTCTGAACTGGTTGTTGCTTCTTTCTCTTTAATGCTTAACATTTAGACCAAAAACATTCCAGTATGACACAATGACCATTATAACACAATATATAAAATATGACACAATGACCATTATAATACAATAAAGCTAAAAGTAAGCCACTCAATTCAGACCAAAAAATTCCATTATGACACAATGAGAATTAAAAACAACTACCATTATTACACAATAAAACTTCTGAACTGGTTGTTGTTTCTTTCTCTTTAATGCTTAACATTTAAACCAAAAACATTCCAGTATGACACAATGACCATTATAATACAATATATAAAGTATGACACAATGACCATTATAACACAATAAAAGCTAAAAGTAAGCCACTCAATTCAGACCAAAAAGTTCCAGTTTGACATAAAGACCATTATTACACAATAAACTAAAGTAAAAATTTATAAAGACTCTGAATCTTGCAAACAAGAAATTCCTGAACTGGTTGTTGTTTCTTTCTCTTTAATGCTTTGTAAGTATAACTTGCAAGTGCGTATATTGTGACCAACACCTTTACAGAAACCACATCCCTTTTGTTTGTCCCCAGCTTTACTAATTGCTATCTCTCAAGAACGAACATTGGATTCATAAATCCAGGAATGGTGTATCGCGAGTGGTGATCATTTCCACTATGCTCATACCATTGAGACTCAACTTCCGCTTCAAAGTGACTAAAAAACTCAACTAAAGTTGACCTTGGATTACAAAACTGGTTAAAAAATGGTTCTCACTTTCTGATCTTGATGTGGTACGCATAAGTCTAGAAATATTCTCTTGTAGATAATACGCAGGTATCTAGTCAATTCTAATCTTATAAAGATCATCCAACCACTCATGATCACTTAAGCCATATTCAGAAAGAATTGAGGGCCATTTCTCTTCAAACTCATCTGTTGTGATAGAATCTGTCCACACAATCTGAGCTAATTTTTCTTTGAACTCAGCAACATTAGGCGTCGCAGGCCTAACCTACAAATATTTGAACATGAAAAAAGACACGATTTAGATAGAGTAGCATAAAAAAGACACAATGTACATAAAAGAAAAAAAACAGTAAAAAAAGACACAATGCATAAATATGACACAATACAGAAACAGGGTAACCAATACCTTACTAGCTTACTAGTCACCTTCTCCCAAATATGCCACATGCATAATCTATGTCGGCTATTTGGAAAAACATCCTGAATAGCCCTCTTCATAGCATCATCTTGGTCAGTAACAACTACTTTAGTTGCAGAACCAAAGGCATGAGCATATACCCTCAATAACCACTTGTATGAGTTAGCAGTTTGTTTTTATGCTCTTCTTCAAAAACATAAACCTCATATTTCTTTTTATCGTTCAATGTAAACTTAGTATGTGCACCGCATCCGATTCTCTTCGATGGTTTCCTACGCTTTCTTTCACCATTATTTGCATCATCTAATTTACTATACTCACTTCCACTTTTAAACCCTTTTTTAGAACAAACATGATACTTCAATTTCAGAAGACCATGATTAGTGTATGCACTATTCTTCCTAACACTAAAACCACTAGCATGAGCATAGCTAACATAAAAATCATAGGCAAGCTCAATAGAATCAAACACCTTACCTATAACAGGTTTAAGTGATTGACTCACAACAGGTTTGTAATATATTTTTCCAGACCTCGGGGATACACGTTCTTCACCAAGTTCATTGTAAACTCCAACATCTAAATAAATAAAACTCTGTTAAGTATACACAAATTTCAATATAAATTTAACACAATGCTAGCAGAAACTATTTTATCAGTAAGACACAATGATGTTACAAAAAGGCACAATACTTGTAAACGAAAATCAAATAATACAATAAAAATTGATTTATCAAATTGAAGCAAAACATTAAATCGATTCAATACACTTTGAATCAAAAAATCGGATGAACTAAACTGAATCAATCAATTGAATCAAAATAAATGGAGAAAAAATAATACCAGATCCATCATCGTTCATGGCAGAGTTTATATCTGAATTCGTACCAAATCCTTCATCGTTCATAGCTTGAGTCCATATTCTTCGATTTGATTTCACCGATTAAGATGTATAATTTGTTTAGATTTGTTGATCGATTCTTATTGATGGTCGATTGTGATGTATATGGGGTAAATTGATAAGGATCTAGGTTTAGAAAATAAACCAAAAAAGTTCCAAAAATACCCTTCCTTCCTAACATCAGGTTGATGGGAAGATTGTCATGTTTCATAATCCTATTCCTTCTCACCCTTCTCATTTTTTAACCTCTTTGTATTTTAACTTTACCCTATATATATATATATAGGTATTGGTATATATATATATATATGGCTCAACAATGATTCGGAAAACGACTAGTTAATATGACATGTATAATAAAATACTGATTAATTATAAAATTTATAATATTTATAATATAGTTTAAACAATCAAATGAGTTAATATAAAGGTTAAATGGCTTATTTAATAAAAACAACTAAAAAAATGGGCTTGGAGTGGCTCGAACCCGCACCCCCAGCCACACATAGTCTTAAAGAAACACACACCAACCAGCGGTGTGTTAGTTGATTATATCATAAAACCGATAAAATTAACATGCCCAAAATACTGAATGAACCCTATAATCATCAATCGGCCAAATCCTTCGCTGATTGATCGATTAACGATAGCGTTAATGACGAGGGAAGAATGATAATTCAAATCATATAATTGATTACCTCTTATGATATTTAATTGCCGGTTAAACAAGCCGATATGTAGACGGCCAAGAACGCGATCAAAATACCAACCAAACGACTAAGAAAATATAATTAGCTATGGGGTTTTGATTTGTGATGGCTTAAGGTTGATGCAGACAAGTTTAATTGGGTTCCTATGAACTCTAATCGTATAATACCTAAAAGGTTATGACGGTTAAAATAGCTAATACGAATCAAATTGATCTAATTTCCAAATTACACACGTCGGTTAGGCTGGATATGGCATGGTGAATGATTTCCCTAGATCAATTCCAAGTTTGAGACAAGAATTAAGCTTCAAGAAACATAAACGGGTCAAGGATATGGGGTATACGGGTTAAGGGGTTGGCGGGTTTCTGGGTTAGTATAATAACTTATACAAATTTTTAGATTGGTCCTTATATTATAAGGGTGGGAACACAAAGGGGTTAAAGTATAGTTTTAGGGTTAAAATTGTATGTAGTTCAAAGTTGTTATTATTATTATTATTATTATTATTATTATTATAATATATATATTAAATAAATATAATAAACAAATATTACTAAAATAATAAATACTCGATAGACGCGATATTTTATATATAAAAATTTCCCAAACATAAAAACAGGTTGGGTAACGAATATAATATACTAAATTGAAAAATCTGAGGTTTTACATAGCTCAGTCGTTATACCAAACAACCAAATCATTAAACAATTGACGCGAAATCCAGGTTATTGTCATTCAACTGGCACAAGACCAACAATTCCTTAAGCTTGGGCCTCTGTTGTTGCTGAGATAAAAACATCTCTTTCCATGTCTTCAGATACAACCCATAAGAGTTTGCTCGTTCTTTGTACATAAACCGTTGTCAGCGTTTCACGTAGTTTTAGCAGTTCTCCCACTTCCAAGATGAATTCTCCCGTTGCTACTTCAAATAAAGAACCAACATATCAAAATATTTATTTAAGTCTCATTAAAACATGAGAAAAAAAAATCCAAACCAAACAATTTAGAAGTGTTGCGAAAGCATTAAAGTAAACGTTTTAAGATAAACTATAAATCATGTTGTCAAACACGCACAACCCATCCTATGTAAACAATGTGAAATAAAAGTTCATGCGACAGATGTGACTCCTGACATATGCAATGCAACCCGCTCCTTAGAACATCCAGCAACCTGGGCAAGTATAAATACTCAATGGTCAACACGAGGTTGGTGAGTTTATAAGTTTTAGTAAAAAGTAGAATATATAGTACATATAGTACAAGTAGTGTATGTATAAGTAGATTTAGCATTTTTCAAATATGGCAGGGTAGCTAACCCATTTACAAGCTATTAGGCATTTGAACCAAAGCTGATTGTTTGTATGCCTTCTTACCATGTCTGTCACAATACACTGTGTTGGGTCTACTTTTGGTTAGTTTGTATTTAGTTATAGTTAAATGTAAGTTGTGTTTGGATGTATGTATGTAAACCGAGATCTCCTTATGATCTCGGTGGGTTTGGGCTTTATGTTGGGCTAGGTTGTATGTTTCCCTTATATATAGATATCTTGTATAGGGATTAAGAGTTGGTCGTTCACCAGAATATGGTTGGACAAGTTTTGTGTCATATGTTTTGAAGCATCTTCTCGTGTTCTTTATGTATTATACTTTTTTATCTTGAATCACCTTACGTGTATTCTGTAATAACGTTCAGGTTGTTGATATCATATTGAAAGATCCATTATCGAGACTTACAATTGGTATCAGAGCCTTTTGAAACATTCAAGGCTCGGTTTGATATCAACGTATTCAAGATCTAAGTGTGTTTGGTGGAGTGGGTGTTTTTTCGACGAGGTTTTAATCGGAGAAGGAGATCAAAGGTTATTTTTGGTCAAAGATTGTCTTATCTTTGGAAATAATTTGAATCCCACCAATCTAGGGATTTAGTTGTTACCAAAATCAACTGGTAAAACGAGTTCTCAGGTGTTCTCAGTTGTATTTCATAGTTTTCGGCCATATTTGATCGATTTCGGCTTACAAACAAGTATTATCGGCCAAAAACAATCGTTTTCAGCCAAACCCCAGTGTTTTCGGCCAAGCTCAAGAGTTTTTGGTCTAATCTTTGAGTTGTCGATCACATTTTTGTTCTCGGTCCACGTTGGTTCTTGGTCAACGAGGGTTCTCGGTCAACACTGACTATGATACAATCTGTTCTCAGTTATTTACATTTGGGCCTAACCAAATCTGTTTGGGCTTAGATTCTTGGACTTTAGGATAACTGGACTGTGAAATAATAAGGACCAAATAGCCAACGGCAATGGATTATCCAATGCTACACTTTACCAAGAATTGGATTCCATAATGGGAACCACCACTCGCATACCCCGTCTGTTGTCTCATGAGGGGTTTAGCGAGTGGAAATTCATATTCGAGAAATATGTTAAAATGAAAGATGCTAAAGTTTGGAGAAGTATTGTTAGGGGTTCTCAAGTCATCACATACCAACGTGAGAACTCTCAGGAAGTTGTTGTGAAACCTATTGAACTATATGATGATGCTGATTTTGAGAAAATGGAGGAAGATGAAAAGGCACTCTCAACATTAACTATGGCACTCTCACCTGAGATTGCCTTGGGTTTTAGGGAATTGCTATCTTCTAAGGCACTATGGGAAGCCTTGATTGAGGTGTACGAGGGAAATGAAGACATTAGAAGAAGTCGTCAAGATTTGTTGCGACAAAAATTTAATATGTTTAATCACATCTTAGGAGAATCGTTGGAAACACAGCTGCATAGGTTTATTTCTCTTGTGACTGTGATGAGATCTGCAAGCATCAATATAACAGCTGATGAAACAAATAATAAGTTGATGAACTCGTTGCCTCAAAGTTGGGATATGAACGTTGCAGTTATCAAGAAGACGAAAGATCTCAACAGGCCGACACTGTCTGAGGTTATGGCTATCATCAAGGCATGTGATATGGATGACAAATCATGTGCCATAAACCATGCAAACTCCTACAAAGCAACAGGTTACAGTGTTGCTTCTAATAATTCACTCCTCTCACAAGACAACTTCTCAATGTTCAAGACTACTCAGGGACAACAGCAATTTCAACCTCAAGGCAACTTCTCAATGTATAAATCCGCTCAAGTTCAATTCTCTCCAGTTTCACCACAATCAGCTCCAGTTTTCTTCGCTAAACCTACCCAATCTCCTACTGCTAATGTTAAACCTCAATCATCTGGTGTTTCACCCAGTCAGAATTCTAGTCAGATTCCCTCTATCTCAAAGGAAACTCAAGATAACATTGCTTTAATGGTTGGATTCATGAACTGCTACAATGCATGCCTTGCTAGAGATTTGGTTCAACCTATAGTTGCTGCTGAGCTTGATCAAATTCATCCAGATGATGTAGAAGAAATGGATATCTCTTAGCAAATCGCCATGGTAGTGTTTCGGGCTAAGAAATTTACTAAGAGAATAGGAAGGAATAATTGGAATGAGCCAAATAATCAGAAGGTGATTTTTAACAAGGACACTCTGAGGTGTTACAATTATCACGAGCTGGGTCACTTTGCTCGTGAATGTACCGATCCAGCCAAGGAAGGAAACATGGAAAGGGCTTTGGTTCCTATGGGAAATGCTAGAGGAGAAGCTGGGGGTAGTTCAGGTGATGGTGAAAGGGGTATGGTAGCTCAACAGTTCTCCTAAAATGATCAGATGGCTGCTCTCAACATAAATAATCAGACTGCCAACTTTGCTCAAGTTGAAGATGCTGAAGAAGAAAATTATGCTAAGGAACAAGTCAATGAACTTCAATTTACTTTTATGACATTTACTTCTTCCAGCTCGTCTGAGGTAAGTTCTCAATTATGTTCTCAGGCTTGTATTAATAAAGTTGATCTCTACTAATCTCACAACAGTAACTTGCTTAGAGAAATGGAAACTGTGAAATCCGAAAACCATAAACTTAAGAAAAATGAAAAAGCTTTTCTAGATAAAATTGAGGCACAGAAAGGATTTTTCCAAACTCAAATTTGATTTCAGTTTAAAATGTTGTCACCACCTAGATGCCAAGCAGAAAATCGTTGAATTGACTGTTGAACTGGAAGCCTGTAAGTTAGATGTTTTAAATCTAACAAATAAATTTCAAAGAGTTGAACTAGATTTTAGAAAATTTGGTGGTTCCAGTAAAGTAGTCAATTCCATGATTGAAAATCAATTGTGGTGGAAAGTAAATGAATGTGAGGGTATAGGATATAGTCAAGTACCCCCACGATACAATGACAACTATACCGGTCTTTCTCTTACCAAAGAGCAGGAAGTAAAGGTAAAGGATATGAAGTATGGTAAACCTGCCAAAATAGAAATGGTTGACTCCGTAATGACCGTTGTGTCCACTTTAGAAGTGAATGATTCTAATGTGTTTGCCTCATGTGCAGATAAAGTAATCATTGAGGATTGGGCTGATGAGGATGATGATTCATTTGTTTCAAATAATAAAGACATTAATTTTGATGTTCCTTTAAAATTACCTGTTTTGAATTCTGTTATTCCGACTGTTGTGCGGGCTCTGTTTTTAAGAGCAAAATACTTGTGTGGTTGATTCCATTAAAACTTTGAATTCTGATAATATGGTTTTTAATAAGTTTAAAATTTCAAAAAATTCTAATAAATACTCATTACCTAAGTTTGTTAAAGAGGTATGCTCTATTGACAAATAGGGTGGTAAGTCAAATCATGTGTCAAGCAGTAAACATAAGGCAAAGCAAACTGATCCAGACAAGGAGTTGAACAAGATAGATTCTATATAAAACGTCAAACTTGTTTTAACTGTGGCACTCGTGGTCATATTTCTAGAAATTGTCCACATCGTCCATATGTTCCTTACTATGGATTCTATCAGAGGAATATGCCTCATAATACCTATAAGCGAAATTTCAGGTATAACCAGGCTAATCCTTCTGACGATGATTTGAACATAAAAAAATCTGGTAGGTTTAGTCCTCATCAGACCAAGCCTAACATGTTTCATAGAGGTGGTAGAAACAGTGCTTCGGTTTCAAAAACGAACACGGCTTCTAAATCAAAACAAGTGGAAAAGACAAAAGCTTTTCGTTCTCCCACTTACATACCAGAGACCAAGTCATCCATTCAAACAAATAATATCAAATCTTACAATGGTAGACATGAATGGTTGCCAAAATCTCCGGTAAAAAAGGCATTGAACTCAATGTTAGATGATAAAAAGGATATTGCATGGCAACTTGTGACAACTTTAGATAAGTCACCCAGTGTAACTATGGACTGGGTACCAAAGTCTAAATAATCTCGCACATCGTGCATGAACAGTTATGGAGGAATATCCTCAGACCTTGGCATGTTGATAGTGGTTGTTCCAGGCACATGACAGGAGACATTTCCCAGCTACATGACATTCAAATTTTTAACGGTGGGTATGTTTCCTTTGCGGGAGGAGAAAATGGGAAGATTACGCAGAAGGGTGATGTAAGTAACCGTGTTCTAGATTTTGAAAATGTTAATTTTGTTCCTGAATTGAAACATAGTTTGTTGAGTGTGTCACAGATCTGTGATAAAGGTTTCTCAACTCATTTCTCCAATAAAGAGTGTTTGATTTTAAAACCTTGTATTATTATACCATAAGACTGGATTCTTGTTCGATCACAAAGAAAATATAACGCTTACGTGATCGACGTGAACAAAAATGTTCCTGATGAAATAATCTGCTTATTTTCAAAAGTGTTAGAACATAATGCCATGTTTTGGCATCGTCGTCTTGGTCATGCAAATGTGAAAAACTTTAACCGTCTTGCTTAAAATGATTCGGTGCGAGGTTTACCCGTCAAAGATTTTGTTACTATTGAAAAGTGTGTGGCTTGTACCTTGGGTAAACACAATCGAAAATCTCATAAAAAAATTGCTTAGTACCATCTCATCAGTGTTTCAATTATTGCATATGAACTTTTTCGGTTCGGTTCATGTTTTGAGTCTTTCTCGCAGCTCTTATTGTCTTGTTATTACTGATGACTACTCACGTTTTACTTGGGTGTTTTTCTTGTCAAATAAGAGTGAAACTGCATAATTAATTAAGAGGTTCGTGGTGCTTATGGAAAATCAGCTCAACTTGAAGCTGAAGAGCATTCGTTGCGACAATGGCACGGAATTCAAAAATGCCTCATTGAATTATTTTTGTTCTGAGAAGGGGGTGCTTCGACAATACAGTTCTGCTCGGACACCGCAACAGAATGGTGTTGCTGAAAGGAGAAACAGGAATCTTATCGAGGCGGCAAGGACCATGTTATGTGATTCAAAATTGCCGTTATTCTTCTGGGCAGAAGCTGTTAATATGGCATGCTATGTTCAAAATCGGGTGTTAATCAACAAGTCTAAAATGAAAACTCCATATGAGATTGTCTATGGTCACAAGCTCAAAGTTTCACATTTCAGAGCATTTGGTTGCCCATGTAATCTACTGAATCTTGAGTAAACACCAAAATGTAGGGCAAAAGCTAATGATTGTTATTTCGTTGGTTATGCTGGTCGTACTGCCTACAGAGTATACAATAAGTCAACCAAGCAGATTCTAGAATCATATTATGTACGTTGGTTGGAAGAAAACGAGACCGATGCCCGTGTTGGTCCCGACTGGCTATTCGATTCCAATGAACTCTTCAAACCGTTCAATGTGCTTCCAGTCATCGACACGGAAATTTAGAGTAACGCTACCATATATGCTGAGAAAGAAGACTTACATGTTGTCTCTCATATATCTCCAGTTCTGGATGATAATTTCACATAATTACTCGATATCACTCCACCTGTGTCTGTGAATCAACCAGAATAAGTTACTGAAACTGTGTCCTCATCATCCTCATTATAAAATACTCCAAAAGTTTAGGGGGGAGAGTCCTATTTGTCAAATTTTTGGGAGCACCTTGTTTCCCGATGTCATTCCAAATGAATACATTGCCAACACCTCGTACTCACATAGTACGGCTGCCTCTTGATGGAAGAATCCCCTCACTGAGATTGATGAGAATCTGTCAAACTTACCTTCTACCGGTGTTGCTCCCGAACAATCAATTTCATCAAAAATTTAGTGAAATCATCCAATTGAGAATGTCATTGGTCCTCTTGAAATAGGCGTGTCCACCATAACTCAGACCATACACATAAATAGCTGCTTGTTTTCTTGTTTTATCTCTCGGATTGAGCCAAAGTTGGTAGAAATGGCTCTTCAAGAACCAAGTTGGGTAGATGCTATGCACGAAGAATTAAATAAGTTTGATAAGTTAAAGGTATGGAGGTTGGTTGAACTGCCAATAAGAAATAAAACGTTGGATACGAGATGAGTTTTCCGAAAC
Source organism: Bidens hawaiensis (assembly GCF_021521415.1). Lineage (NCBI taxonomy): Eukaryota > Viridiplantae > Streptophyta > Magnoliopsida > Asterales > Asteraceae > Bidens > Bidens hawaiensis. Next base: position 67,842 of record NW_027506449.1, on the reverse strand, counting down.
AATCAAGATGATAGGAGGGTTATTGTTAGAAACAAAGCATGGCTAGTCGTTCGCGGTTTTTGTCAGGTCGAAGGGTTAGACTACACTGAAGTCTATGCTCCAGTAGCTAGGCTCGAAGCCATTCGGATTTTTTTGGCTTATGCATCGTTTATGGATTTTATAGTTTATCAGATGGATGTTAAGACTGCATTTCTGTATGGCGAAGTTAAGGAAGAAATTTACGTGGATCAGCCATCGGTGTTTGTTGATCTCACTCATGTCTACAAGTTAGATAAAACGTTGTATGGTCTTAATCAAACTCCTCGGGCATGGTACGCCACATTGGGTCATGGTTACAAAAGAGGGACCATTGATCAAACTCTATTCCTTAAAACTGTTGGGAAGGATTTGATTCTGGTTCAAATTTATGTGGATGACATTGTTTTTGGGTCTACTAGTGCTGAGTTGTGCTCTGAATTTTAAGAAGTGATGAAGAAGAGGTTTGAAACGAGTTCGTTGGGAGAAATGACAACGTTTCTAGGGTTGCAGGTTCGTCAACGTTTGACGGGAATCTTCCTACATCAAGGAAAGTATGTTGAAGACATGCTTCCAAAATTTGAATTTCAAGATTCCAAGAGTGCTACTACTCCTATGGCGGAAAGGCCTCTTTTGTCCTCTGATCCTGAAGGGAGTCCCGTAGATCAAACATACTATAGATCGATAATCGGGACCCTGATGTATCTCACCGCCAGTCGCCCTGACATCATGTTTGATGTATGTTAATGTGCCCGTTTCCAGGCTAACCCTAAACTCTCTCATATAATTGATGTTAAACGTATTTTTAAATATCTGAAGGGACAGCCGAAGTTAGGTCTTTGGTATCCCAAAAATTAAGATTTTGATCTTTATGCTTTTGCTGATAGCAATTATGGTGAAGATGACATTGACAAGAAATCCAAATCTGCGGGTTGTCAGTTCTTGGGAGATCGTCTTATTTCATGGCAATGCAAGAAATAACAAACGGTGTCCACATCCACTTCCGAGGCAGAATATGTTGCTACGTCAGCTTGCTACTCACAGGTTATCTAGATGCAACATCAATTGCTAGACTACGGATTGGAATTTCTTGACACTCCTATCTTTTGTGATAATGATGATGCCATTGCAATTGTTAAAAATTCGGTTCAGCACTCAAAAACCAAGCACATCAATATCAAGATTCATTTTATCCGTGATTGTTACGACCGATAATTGATTCATCTTGAGCAAGTTCACACTGATAATAATGTGGCGGACTTATTTACAAAACCGTCGGAACAGCCAGATTCAATGTGCTTGTGGGATTTCTTAAAATTTTTCGTTTCGAGGATTGAGTCTTTTTGAGGATAAATTTGTACATATTTTCTAAATTTGCACATATTTAGGGGGAGAAAATTAAAAAATCAAAAAGAGTGTGTGTGCGTTCTTAATTAATTAATTAAAATAATTCATTTTATTCATTTTCACTTAAAATTATCTCGGTTGCTCAAGTTTGAAGAACATATACGTGTATATGTTTGGTCCTGTAATCTACTCGTAGACTCACAGGATAGCCATTCACCTAAAAACTGAAAGCATCCGGGGCGATTGTGATGCGTTGTGCTTTTGATTCTTTCACTTAAAACTATGTCGGTTACTCTAAGCTTGATGGACACGTATTTACATATGTGTTTGGTTCTGTTAACCACTTATGGACATACGGGATAGCCATTCACTTAAGAACTAAGAGTGACCGGGGCGACTGAGTTTTAACTGTATTTTGTAATTCCCTGGGAAGTGATATAATTATTAGTTAACAGCTTTTAGAAGCTTCAAAACATTTTCAAATAAAAATTGATCCAACCTTTGGAAAGTGATAGGAAAATTGTTTTTGTGTGCCTAACGGGTGAAGTTACTAGGCTTAAAAGGCTCTGGAACAGTCATTGATTTGCATGGTAGCTTTTGATGCATAAAAGTTGAAGTGATATAAACTAAATGTGCTAAACTTACTGTGGAGAGTCATTTTGAAGAAATGTGCATGTCTCCATATACATCTCTCCGAATGATAGGAAGAAAAGTAATTGCCCAGTCATATACGAGCCCGTTAGTGTCTTGATCACCAAAAACATTGTAGTTTTGTTTAAAAAAATTAGTTCTTTGAGTTTCATATGTGTTTATGTATATATAAATTAAAATACTGTTTTCAAAATCTTAAAGGGTCAAACTAGAACTACAGGGGTAGGGCATTCAAGTAAGTTCTAAACACCCTGAATGAAAGGCATGTAAGTCCGGTCGGCTTGTAAGTCCGGTCGGCTTGTAAGTCCAACGTTCAACCTTAAAGCTTAAAATTTTGTTTGAACATTTTCAAAAATTCTTTTGATCAAGCACTAGGGGGTTGGAGTCAAATTAGGGTGATCTGGGGAAAGCCAAATACGCTTTAAGAAGAGATAGGAAGCATCACAGATCCATGAGTGATATCCATCTAAGCTTTATGCTGAACTGAGCCTAACTCATATCACTGATGCAATGAAAATCATGCTAAGTTCGTTATACCTGTTATCAACCTGTCTCTTTATGTCATAATAATGCCAAACATAAATCTTTGTAAAAGCACCTTATTCAATATGATTCCATGTTTGGATCTTTTCATAAAGGTGGCATTTTTATCAAAAACTGAAATTTGATCCCAAAATTTTGTTAACTTACAAGAAGACCAGTGTTTCATGTTATTTGTTTTACTGTGTTTCTTCCATTTCTCTTTTGTTTTTAGCTATTTTGTTTAATTTTATTTTTTATTTTCACCTTAAAATTACTCTCGTCGAAACAAGTGCTATAAAAGGGCAATTTTCGTTCATGGTCAAAACATGTTGGGCCTTAAGTTTGTCTAAAGTTTGTATGATAACCTTGTTTTGGGCTAACCTTCTAGTTTGGGCTTATCTTATTGGTTTGGACTTGTCTTATTTGTTTGGGTTTATCTGGGTTCTCAGACCGGACTGCTTTGAGATATAAAAACCTTTTTAACTCTCCATTATTGATATTACTTTCAAAAATATCTTCTTTCTAAAATCGATCCTGGCCAAAAACCCTAATCTCCTTGCTAATCTAATCAAATCTGCTTTGGTGTCTTAGTGTTCTTTGTTCATCAACAGGTAAGGAACGTAATGGATGAATCGTTTGACTCTTAAGAGTTTGATTGAGACGTGATTGAGTCTTTTGTTTGACGATTCAGATAATGAACCCGTATTAGTTAGACATTTGATTGTGTTGATGCCATTGTTAGAGTTAGTTGCAGGTTTTTATCCATGGAGATATCAGTTTTCTGGAGAAGATAACATGAACTAAGAGGCAGAAGTCAAGGGTTTTTCTTTCCAGATTAGTTTGACCGAAAACTCTTCGTCAAACCAAAAGTTCTCGGTTGACTTTGTTGACCGAGAACACGTATAGTTGACCGAGAACACCTTATTCTCGGTGGAATTGGACAGAAAATCCTTATCTTGACCGAAAACCCAATCAGGAGACTGAGATTCATCAGTGTGGACAGAGAACACGTTTCTGGACCGAAAACAATATAAAAAACATTATTATTTTTCATCTATGATCCATATAATCTATTTCTATCATAACTGGTCCTTGAGAATTAAATATATGTCTTTAAACTTATGTTTGTTGACCAAGTTAAATAAATGATTGCTAACTTAACTCGTTTGTTGCAGTAATGGCTGATCAAGCACCGGTAAAGTTCGTTGGTACTCATAACATAGTTGGACACTTGTTTGATCCACCTCACACTTGTTTTATCCACCTCTGGCACACAAGGAGTTGAAGTCCATGATCGTCGGTCTGAACACTTGCAGGATTTCTCACGCTTTACGAGAAACTCCTGTCATATGCAAGAAGAAGATCACAGAGTTCTGGAATAATGCTTCTATCAACCAACGAGGAATTGGTAGAGCGGTTACTATTGACCCCAAAGTTCAAAAGAAGTTGGTCGTCATTTCTGAGGCCATTATACGTGAAGTTCTTTTATTTGGAGATCAACCTGACTACCAAACGGAATATTCGACTGATACTATCATAGAGATTCTATTCAAGATGGGTTACGAGGGATCCTATCCTCCTGCTATCAAGAAGCTCTTTCATCCTTACTGGAGGTTTTTGATATACACGTTCTTTACTTGCGTGTCGGGAAGAAAAGGAGGATCTGATGAGATAAGCCACATTCAGATGTCGGCGGTAGTTGCTCTGATCATAGACTGGAACTACAACTATTCCAAATTCATGCTCGATGAGATGATGAGCAACTTAAAGGGAAATAAGAAGGAGTTGTTTCTTATGTATCCCAGTTTTTACAGATGATCTTCGATTCAACTTATCCTGATCTTGTTAAGTGTGTCGAGATGCTGGATATGAAGTAAATAGGACCCAACACCTGTGGGTTGATGAAACAGTCAAGAAAGGGGTCAAAGGTGATTTATCAAGGCCTCCATGAGCTAGTCAAGTTCAGAAAATTTGCTGAAACTAAGACTATCTCTGTCAGTGCTCAGGTTGCTAAAGAGCATGTGATGCCAGTTCAGAAGCGTGCTACAGCGTTTGAAGTTATTTCAGATGACGATGAAGATGAAGAGACTCCAGTACAACACATGGAGACAGAACACCAAGAATCTGAAACTGCTCCTACTACTAAACAATTAGGAGAGTTCGAGAAATTCAAAGAACTGCTCCAGTCGACTGCCTTGAAGCCTCCTCAAGTAGTCACTGTGAATCAAGATGAAGATACTCCTGAAGAACCAGCCGCCGATCTTATACCATGAAAACAAAGGAAGAAAGATCTAAGACCTGGCTTGCTGGCTGATGAAACAACAACTACAACAAGCTAACAACGAGAACGTGAGTCGAAAACTTCTGAGATTCATGTTGACACAAGTCCATCCGCTGCTGAGCCTGAAACTCAAGAAAAGATATTTGATGATATTGCTTAAGAGTTTGATTTTGAAGCTGATGTTCCATCTTTTGACGAACCATCGGGATCATCTAACCTGATTGGTCAGTCAAGCTCTAGTGCCTCAGAGAAGATTTCTCATATTCTTGCTATGCAAGATAAATTTTTGCAGGGTAAAGGAAAAGGGGTTGTACTTGAAGCTGAACCCGTGTACGTGCAAGCTTTGCAACGTCGAGTCTTTGAACTCAAACAAGACTCAGTTGTGAAAGATGTGTGGATACAAGAACTTGAAGCCAGCAACTCAGACAAGGATTTAAAGATTAAGAAGCCTCAGTCCAACATGGGCGGTTTAACTGCTATGTACTTAGATCTTCAACAGAAACTCATTCAGAAGTTTGGTGACGAATTCAAAGGCAGTGAAGACCTTGCTGTGAAAACAACTACCGCTGATCAAAGCGGGAGCTCCAGTGCATATGCCGACCCTTCTGAGTCACTGGAGCACTATCTCTTCATTCCACCCAAGTCAGCTGAACAGTCTGATCGGCTTCAAAAGAAAATTCTTATTATGAAGAACTCTAATCAGAATGTTGAATCTTCCGATCATCCAGATAAGTTCATTATTACATTTAATAAGGGATTTTCGGATAACTATGGTGATTGTTCTGGAATTATGTCTTGGGGTTTTGATGCAGAGAAAAACATGTCGTGGGTAAAACGAAGGTCTGGTAATACCGAGTACTACAAGAAGATGAAGGATTTCGAATCCTGGACAAAGGTAGATCTCAGTGACCTTATCAATGCTCCGTTCCACAATCCAAGTCATGAAAAGAGAGCTACAGATTTCTGGAACTTTCTGAGAAATCAGGTTATTAGGGGTTTCCCAAGCATGACAATTGCTGAATCATTAAAGCAAAAAGAGTTAAGGATCCAAGGACTGGAAAAACTATGGTGAACGTTATGTGGCCTACAAAAAATAAGTCTACTCATATTCCTGTACCTAGTGCTATTCCAGACAGAACCTTGGACAACATGAGATTCTGAATGTTTGACAGCGAAACATCTATTGTTGTCATACGTCTACAAAAGGAAAAGGTCAATATCGGTTCGTTGATCCGAGGGATTTGCTTAAATTTGGAAAAAGAGACATCAAGACTCTCAGCACCTTTCAGATCATTGATGATCCAATTTTTGAAGAAGCTGCGACAGAATATACTAGAATGGCGGCCTCTATTATCAGAATAGGTTTGTGGGCAGGTGGATTAAAGTATGCAGATGTCGATATCTTGGAACACGATTAAAGAACGAAGCTAAAAACCAAGGGGGAGATTGTTGGCTCTACTTTTGGTTGGTTTGTACTTAGTTATAGTTTAATGTAAGTCGTGTTTGGATGTATGTATGTATGTAAACCGAGATCTCCTTATGATCTTGGTGGGCTTGGGCTTTATGTTGGGCTAGGTTGTATGTTTCCCTTATATATAGATTTCTTGTATAGGGATTAAGGGTTGGCCGTTCACAAGAATAGGGTTGGACGAGTTTTGTGTAATAGGTTGCTTAAGAATTTGACGTAATATACGTATGTTTTGAAGCATCTTCTCGTGTCTTTACGTATTATACATGTTTATCTTGAATCACCTTACGTTATATTCCGCAATAACGTTGAGGTTGTTGATATCATATTGAAAGATCCATTATCGAGACTTACACACTGACGCATGTATGTTAGGAAAATTTACTCCCGTCCAACCTTCAGTCATGTTTTAGCAGGTGGGGTTTGTCAAACCCCGTGATCATGCCCTTACGGTTCAAGGTATGTAAGGAATTTAAGTGATACGAGGGTATCTAGTATACACTTGTGATCTATAAGAAACTACATAAATCCAAAATAAGTCGTTTCGTTTCTGTAACACCCCGGCTAAAGCGGAAACGCCTGAGTGTGACGTACAAATTGCTCAAAACACATGTGACATTATTAAGTGACAATATTATCATTAATTCATTCCAAAGCATCAAGTACACAAATTATTTCAAATGAACAAACACAAAGAAGAAGGAACAAAACAAATGTCTTCTTGTTTATTATTTAAATAACCTAACTTTTAGTATCTTCGCCAATTCATCCTCTAACGAAAGTACTTGTAGCATATATATAAAATAAAGTCAACTAACTGAATAGTTGGTGAGTTCACACAGTTGAAAATAATATATAAAAACCATACAATTCCATGAAAACTTGTGAAAAACACATAAGGGTTCTTTACACTAGAAACAATGGTCCTTGAGTGTGAAGAATAAATGAAGGTCTTTTCCAGTTGGGATTGTGCACCAACGTACTCAGAACGGAGTCCCTTTTCCACCAGATTCAAATGGTCCATGGGTGCAAAGGGCCCTTATGATCATACTTATCGAAGAAATCCATGCACGTAATAATTGAGCAAGTAACAAGTAAACACACAAGTCCATGATGCGAATTGTAGTTTGTAAATAATAAATAAACGAAATTTAATTTTGATAGGATATATATGCTACCCCCAAAATAGTAAAAAGGTAAAAAGGGGGTGTGAGAAACTCACCTTTGATATTGGAGACAACTTGAAATAATAACCGAAAGCGAGTTAACAAACGAAGCAATTGAATCTCACGAAACTATAAATAATAACGAAGATACAAAAATCAAGGACTAGCTACCGGAATTATAAAGTTAATTAACTTATGGTAAATGGGGACTTGGGGATTTTTAATGAGTTTAACAAAAATAAATAAAGTTTATATAAATCATTTGATATTTATTAGTTGAGGAATGATTTATAGACAAATAATTATAACTTATTAATATAAGATTAAATAATAATATTAATAACAATTTATGATTAAACATTTGTTTCCAAGTAACATAATTAATTAATTAACTTAAATGTTTTGCATGAATTCTCTTAAAGAAAATTATAAATAGTAGTTATGTTGAAATAAAATAAACAATAATTAATTTACTCAATTATTATTTCAAAGATAGGAAGTATGTTATACCTATTGTAAAATATTTTAAATAAAAGAAATTTTTATAAATAATCTTACTTAAAAAGAAAGTTTATAAGTTTCATTATGATCAACGAATCATAAGATTTAGATAAATATATATTCATGTTTGTTCTTGCAAAATAACTAGGCTTGATCTAAGATTTAGAAAAATCAAAGTGTTCATCTTGGATATCCATGATCATAATGATTCTTAAAACCAAGATATAATATTTTTATGATAAAAGTAACATGATCATGAAGAACAACTTATGAACAAGTATGAACATTCAAGATAAAATCAAAACGAAAGCTATAAAATGCTTAAAATGGTAACAACTTACTTGTTAGTGCTATTAAACATAGAAAAAGAATGGATTGAGGTGTGAAAATAATGGAGGATTTGTCCTCCTTTTATATCGAAAATATAGAGTTGTTATGTCTTAAGGAAATTATGAAAATTAATCATATTTAATATAATTAAAACACAAATTAAAAATTGTTTAATAGGGTATTCAAAAGGTTTAACTATTTTAATAAATTTTATTGAATTAAAACATTCATTAGTTTTTATTAGTTAAGTAACATATGAAAAGATAATGATAATAATAAAATTAATAATAATAATTATAAATAATAAAAGTAGTAGTTGTAGTTAAATAATAATTCTAGTAAATTGCATGGGACATGTACATAAATATTTGATCCTGATTATGAATGTTTTAAATGAGTATGTAATACTACAAGGGTGGTGAAATGTATAATTGTATAGAAATGATCACATAAAATACATTAACGAAAATTAAGAATAATTAATAATATTTTATATACGTCTATTTATACATCTTGGATCCCTTGTAAAGTTATGTTTATTTAATGTTTTAAGTTCGATTTAGTTCATGTTTTGTTAATCTTTTATTAATTAAGTTTTTTGAGTAAAGTATTATAGATATCATGTTTTAACTCTTTTGGTGTCTTGCATATTAAAGCTTTAATTCTTTCTATCTTTTTATGCAAAGTTTATGCTCGATTTGCTCGTTAATGATTACGTGATTACTTCACTTACGAGTTTTGATTTATGTTCATGTAGATGGTGGCTTGGTGATCAAGGGAAATGAGGTCTAGAAGATTCTTAAAGTTACTTGGAGATCAAGGGAGATATTTATCAAGTTTATGCAAAGAATAATCAAGAAAAAATAAGAAAATCTGTTGCCTCCCTTTTGAGTGCGCTGCGCCGCGCTAAGGCAGAAGGCAATATGCCTTCGCGCGGGGCCTAGGCCTTCTGGTCAGCAAAAAAATCAAGCCGCGCCGCGCTAAGGAAAAAGGCAATATGCCTTCCCGCAGCGCCTAGGGCTCCCTGGTCAGCCATCTTTGCAAGTCCAAGCCCGTTACTCGCTTATATAAACATCTATTGCATTCCTAGCCGATTCGACAACTTTGGGCAGCCGATTTTGAGAGAATTATTAAGGGTTTGAAGGTGATTTGAAGCTAGGAACCAAGGAGGATCAAGAGTTCTTTCATCCGGGTGTTCAAGGATCAATCGCAAAGGGTTTTATCGCTCTAACTTTCGTTCCTTGTTCATTATTTGTCATGTCTTTCCTCTTTGTTTTTAATACTTGTTTAGGATTGTTTTTAATAATGATTCTAGGCTAGACTTCATGTCTACCTAGGTTTGATGAACATGTTTGAGACTTGATTCTTGCTTTGGACTATTGTTTGATTATGGATTTCGTTATTTAATAGTAAAGACTTGGTTTTGTTTTCATGATGCGTATAAGTATTTATTATCTTGATTGATTATTAACTATTGCTTCACATAGATCTTTTATCTTTTGATTGTGTTCTTTAAATTTAGGGTTTTTATTTAATCATTACTTGGTGTTTTGATTATTATGGTTGAATAGGCCTATTAGATCATAGAAGCTTGTTAATTGTTGGTTAGGGTTTCAAATGCTTTGCTAAATTCCAATAGCTGTAAGGTGAGGAGTTGTTCATGTGTCTTGGTAAATTGCATGCTAGGATAGTAAGTGACAATATTCTTGCTTCTTGTGTTGATCCATGTTCATGATGTCATGTTAGCTTATCAAGTTATCTAGGGTTTAGTGTTTCGTAAGATTGCTTGCTTTAGATACTATTAATTAACTAAGGTTGAATAGTATCTAAATGCTTTGCTAAATTTCAATAGCTATTAATCATGATGCTATTAATTAACTAAGGTTGAATACTATTATTTAACATAGATCTTTTATCTTTTGATTGTGTTCTTTAGATTTAGGGTTTATGTTTAATCATTACTTGGTGTTTTGATTATTATGGTTGAATAGGCCTATTAGATCATAGAAGCTTGTTAATTGTTGGTTAGGGTTTTAAATGCTTTGCTAAATTCCAATAGTTGTAAGGTGAGGAGTTGTTCATGTGTCTTGGTCAATTGCATGCTAGGATAGTAAGTAACAGTATTCTTGCTTATTGTGTTGATCTATGTTCATGATGTCATGTTAGCTTATCAAGTTATCGAGGGTTTAGTGTTTCGTAAGATTGCTTGCTTTAGATACTATTTGTTTTATTATGGTTGAATAGGCCTATTAGATCATAGAAGCTTGTTAATTGTTGGTTAGGGTTTTAAATGCTTTGCTAAATTCCAATAGTTGTAAGGTGAGGAGTTGTTCATGTGTCTTGGTCAATTGCATGCTAGGATATTAAGTGACAATATTCTTGCTTATTGTGTTGATCCATGTTCATGATGTCATGTTAGCTTATCAAGTTATCTAGGGTTTAATGTTTCGTAAGATTGCTTGCTTTAGATACTATTAATTAACCCTAATTGATGACTTTGCGAAAATCAATAATACTGATTGCTTAATAATTTAATAATTGTTCTTTGGGATTTCATTTGATTCAGTCAAAGGTCCTTAGGGTTTGTTAGATGAATACGTTTAGAAATCAGTTTCCAAAATCATGTTATTTGTCCATCGCTTGATGATTGTTGATGCATGGGATTCTTACCTTGGTAGTTTCCTTATCTTATTGGTTTCGATCTTGTGTTTGTTTGCTCGTTTCTCGTTTACTTGCTTATTTAGTTTCTTAGTTTAATATTAGTTTAAAAACCCCCTTATAACATTAATAATAAATAGTCATGTCGTAAGTCGAGTCTAATTAGTTAATTAACGTAATTTATAGAGTCCTGTGGGTTCGATACTCTGGACTTACTTAGCTTTAATACAATCGATCGGTTCACTTGCCAGTTTTTTTTTTGTAGTTGAGTCATAGGTCTAGTTTTTATTACTTGTTTAATATATAGTTGATATTTAATTGACTGTTATTAGCACATCAAGTTTTTGGCGCCGTTTCCGGGGACTCTTGGAGATTGCATTATTAGTTTTGATTGGACTTATCTGCTACATCGATGCTATTTGTTTTATTTGTGTTTGAGTCGTAGGAGTCTAATTTAAGTTTTAGTTTATTTTTAAGTGTTCGAGTCTACTCAGTTGGTCTTTTGCGTTTTCAGGTTTATGCCACATCTTCGTTCGCAAGAACCACCGCTGGATCTTCTCCGTTGAAGACCGAGGCTAGTTCGTCAGTAGAAAAACAACCGTCAGAACCCGCATCTACATCAAAGTCGTCACCGCACAGTTCACCACCAGAAAGTCCTAAAGTCCAACCACAAGTTCAAATGGCCGACAATAGGACAATTGCTGCTCAAGCCTTCGATGGCTTAACCGGAAACCAATCATGCATTGTCGTTCCCGCGATCGAAAATCCCAACTCGTGGTAGATCCCGTCATACGTCATGAAAAACATCGTTCAAACCAATCAATTTACTAGGCGTGATGACGAGGATGCACCGGCTCACATTAACCGACTTTACCGCGTTCTTAAAACTTTTAATTTACAAGGTGCTACCGAAGATGCTATCTTCTTACATTTATTTCCGTTTTCACTTGCAGGTAAAGCAGCCACTTGGCTTGACACTCAGCCGCCCGGCACGTTCACTATGAGGGAAGCACTACGTTCGGCATTTATCAAGAGATACTTCCCACCAGCTTAAGAGGCTATTATTCGCGATCAAATTCACTTGTTTCACATGGAGCCGGATGAACAATATTGTCATGCTTGGGAGCGTTTTCAGAGCTTGTTGTCTCGATGCTCACAGAATGGTCTCACACCATGGGCTTTCGTGGAGAAGTTTTACAATGAGTTGAACTACGAAACCCAAGTTCGGTTCGACACGGCCGCGGGAGGAAGTCTACTGGCTAGGAAGAATGTCGCCAAATGCAACGAGATGTTTGAGAGCTTTGCTTAATCAGACCTTGCCAAAGTGCCACATCGCGGGAATTCCACTCCTGTTAGCAGTACATCATCATCCGCTCGAGGTGTACACCAGGTTAATCTGGATACTAGTGTGGCTGCTGCTTTGGAATCACTAACTCGAGAGGTTAAGGAGCTGAAGTCCAAGGTGGACAGGTGTGAGTTTTGTAGAGGTGGACATGGTACGTTGGAGTGCCCGGTGATGAATCAACAGGTCGATTTTGTCGCTGGTCAGAATAGGTTTCCCAACAATTACAGCAACAATAATCAGAATTGGAACACCTACAAAAACCCGAATCAGAATAATTCCAACTGGCGTCCGTCAGGCGCACCACCCGGATTTCAAAATTCTTATGCTTCAGGACAAGGTCAGTATTTTAATGATAATAATACTAATAATACTAATGTTCAAAATAATGTGCAGGATTCAAATGGTGGAATTGGGAGTTTGGAAGAGATGATGAAGCTAATCTTGGAGAGAGATCAAGCAACACATAAAAAGTTCGCCGAGCATGACTTACTCTTCAAAAACCAACAATCTTCTATTCTCGATATTCAAAGGACTATTGGTGACATTGCTCGTCGTTTAGAAGAAAAGCCCCCAGGTCAGTTTTCGGGTATTCCTCAAACTAATCCGGCTGCTCAATTGAAAGCCATCTCTACTCGTAGTGGTAGGTTTTTCGGTCAAGAGGTAGTTAGCAGAGAAGTTGAGAAAGATGGGCAAGATGAGTTGATAGATGAAGAGATAGAAATGGAGGCTCCGGGTAAGTCACAAAGTACAACACCAATTACAGAGCCACAAGTTGAGAAAAACACCGAGAAGAAGCCGGTTGGAGCCCGGCCACCACCACACATCATTAACTCTGCCTATGTCCCGTATCCCGCTCGTCTAAAACATCAACAGTATACGAAATATTACGGGCATTTTCTGAATATATTTAGCCAATTAAATGTCAACCTCCCGTTCGTCGAAGTCCTCCAGCATATGCCTAAATACGCCAAATTTTTGAAAGATCTTCTTAAAGGAAGGATAAGTTGGAGGAGTTGTCGACTGTACCGTTGAATGGAGAGTGTTCTGCAGTAGTTCTAAATAAAGTATCGGAAAAATTACCCAACCCCGGCGTTTTTACCATTCCATGTCTTTTCGGAAGTGATACGACGAGTCAAGCATTGGCCGATCTTGGAGCTAGTATAAACCTCATGTTGTAGTCTTTATATGAAAAGCTAGGCCTATGGGAGCTCACCCCTACTCGTATGACGTTGTCTTTAGCAGATTGTTCCGTTAAGTATCCGAGGGGTGTCGTGGAGAATTTGCTCGTTAAGGTAGATAATTTGGTTTTTCCCGCAGATTTTGTTGTTTTAGATATGGAGGCCAACGAGAGAGTTCCTATCATTTTGGGTCGTCCATTCTTACGTACCGCTAGGGCAATCATCGATGTGTTTGAAGGAAAGATAACTCTTAGAGCCGGTGATGATAGTGCCACTTATTTGGCTAAGTCCATGAGACATCCGAGTGGTCAAGACGGTCTCATTGATCCATGTCACCCAGTTTACTTGATAGAATCATCTATCTCGGCATGGATCCAAGTCTTGACGAGTCCCGTTCGGTGAGTTTAAGTGTGGGGAAGGAGCGAAAGGTTTCGAGTTCTCGGATAATGGTAAAGTGTGTTGGAGAAAGAGGTGGAGGAAAGCGTAAGTTTGAAAAGGTTCGTGGAGTTAGAAAGAAGAAGACCAAGATTGATGAATGGTCGGATCGTGATTCGATATCTTTGAGGGCATTGGAGTTTTACCGAGGTGGAGGAAGCTCCACTCGGTCCGCCACGTGATTCGTATAACATGGGTTCTTGAGTGAAAACTCAAGTGTAGAGTTTGTATATTTTCTTATTTTTATTTTTATTTTCTTTTTCTTTGAGTCACTAACGTAGTTTTTTTTGTAGTTCGACTTTGTTTTGAGTTTTGCGAGTTGAAGATTGAGCGAGCTAGAGAGAATATCCCCAAGGAAGAATTTATTGAAAACGAACAAGTGTGGGGATGGAGTTTCATTGGAGCCGTATACTTTATGTTTATTTATTTGCTCCTGGTTATTATATTTTATATATTTATTGGTGAAAGCACTTTAATTGCATAATATCTATCAGTTTGATAAGATATATTTCTAGATATTGTTTGTTGAATTTTTGCCGCTTACGTTCGTGAGAGAATGAGTTACCATTTGCTGAGCACATTCGTAGTGGGAGGGCATTCATGGAAAGAAGACTTTAGCAACATGTTTCATTCGCAAATTACCAGCTAAGTCTTTTCCATTTATCTAGCTTGTTAACTTTTTATTTTGCTTTTGTTTTTAATTTTTAGATTTTTAGTTTTTTGTAGTCCGACTTTATTTTTAATTTTTTTTATTTTAAGTCGCCATTATCCTTGCATTGAGGACAATGCAAAATTTAAGTGTGGGAATAGGATATTTGAGTCGTAGTTTAAATTGAGTTTATGTTTAAAAAATTAAAAAAATTAAAAAATTAAAAAAAGAAAAAAAATTGAAAAATGCTTTAAAAAATATCCCTTGATTATAGTTTTTGCGTTAAAGTGGGAGATGATGATATTTATCGGAAATTGGTTTTTCAAACTACTAATAATATGAGATATATAAAAAGAAAACGCACTTACCTTGGGATGTGTCGGTAGGCTCAGCCTTGAAAATGAAAGGGCAAATTTGATAAAATGGGCCGGAAATCTTTTGTGCGAAAAGCGTTTTGTCCGTAGAAAATAAGCAATGAAAGGTCAGCCATACTCAAGCCTCAATTCTTGGTATGAAATGTGGAAATATTATAAAGTTTGAAAAGTTTAAAAAATTTTGAATACGTTATCATAAGATGCTTGGGTAGGTTTAACGTTAGAGTATGTCGTGTAGCCTGTGATATAAATCTTAAACTGCTTAGTTTTAGTGTTTTACACATCATTGGCGTATGGTTATATAACCTTAAATCTTGTATTGATGGGATGCCCCGGGTCCGGAGACCATGGGTCTGTATGCCGACTATTCATCTGGGTATTCATAATTCCAAATGAGGTTGTGAATATTTAAAATAAAGCTAAAAAAAAGAGCAAACCCGCAGATTTCTGCCACATAAGTCTTTAAACATGATCACAAAAAGTACAAATGCATTACAGACTTGATCATCCACGCTGTTAGCCATGTGGGGTCCCCTTGCTCGCGTCTCATTACCATTAAGAAACGGACCACAAGGGACACGCCACATGTAAGCCCTACAGATGAAATTTTGCATACTCACCTATGGTAATGGTTCGGTGTATTGCTTGATAACGGGGGTATGTCATGTTGTGGAGAATACTAGCTATAAATTAATTGAACCTTAATAATATCTAATGGCTGCTTGGTAGACTTTGATGCTTAAGCTTAGGTAGATAAACAATACCCTTGATCGTCTTAACTATGCATAAAAAAATAGAGCAACAAATGTTTTAAATCTGCTAATTTTGAAGTTTAAGTCAAGTTGGGGTGGTTTGGTCCGGTAAAAGCTGAAAATAAGCGGGTCTTAATTGTTTAAACCACTGAGTAAAAAATTGTCGGATCTTATTTGTCCCGGTAAAGATTAAGGCATGGGTTTAAGTGGACAACAATATCGGTGATCGCGGTTTCTGCGATTTTCTAAGCTTTAAAAATTAACTTATATGTTTGTAAGACTATATTTTCTGATTCTGATCCAACTGCATTAGACTTTTTCAGGGACGAAAAATTTAAGTGTGGGGATATTTGATATACCTCTATTTATACATATTGGATCCCTTGTAAAGTTATGTTTATTTAATGTTTTAAGTTCGGTTTAGTTCATGTTTTGTTAATCTTTTATTAATTAAGTTTTTTGAGTCAAGTATTATAGATATCATGTTTTAACTCTTTTAGTGTCTTGCATATTAAAGCTTTAATTCTTTCTATCTTTTTATGCAAAGTTTATGCTCGATTTGCTCGTTAATGATTACGTGATTACTTCACTTACGAGTTTTGATTTATGTTCATGTAGATGGTGGCTTGGTGATCAAGGGAAATGAGGTCTAGAAGATTCTTAAAGTTACTTGGAGATCAAGGGAGATATTTATCAAGTTTATGCAAAGAATAATCAAGAAAAAATAAGAAAATCCATTGCCTCCCTTTTGAGTGCGCCGCGCCACGCTAAGGCAAAAGGAAATATGCCTTCGCGCGGCGCCTAGGGCTCCCTGGTCAGCCATCTTTGCAAGTCCAAGCCCGTTACTCGCTTATATAAACAAATGTTGTGTTCCTAGCCGATTCGACAACTTTGGGCAGCCGATTTTGAGAGAATTATTAAGGTTTTGAAGGTGATTTGAAGCTAGGAACCAAGGAGGATCAAGAGTTCTTTCATCCGGGTCTTCAAGGATCAATCGCAAAGGGTTTTATTGCTCTAACTTTCGTTCCTTGTTCATTATTTGTCATGTCTTTCCTCTTTGTTTTTAATACTTGTTTAGGATTGTTTTTAATAAAGATTCTAGGCTAGACTTCATGTCTACCTAGGTTTGATAAACATGTTTGAGACTTGATTCTTGCTTTGGACTATTGTTTGATTATGGATTTCGTTATTTAATAGTAAAGACTTGGTTTTGTTTTCATGATGCGTATAAGTATTTATTATCTTGATTGATTATTAACTATTGCTTCACATAGATCTTTTATCTTTTGATTGTGTTCTTTAGATTTAGGGTTTATGTTTAATCATTACTTGGTGTTTTGATTATTATGGTTGAATAGGCCTATTAGATCATATAATCTTGTTAATTGTTGGTTAGGGTTTTAAATGCTTTGCTAAATTCCAATAGATGTAAGGTGAGGAGTTGTTCATGTGTCTTGGTCAATTGCATGCTAGGATAGTTAGTGACAATATTCTTGCTTATTGTGTTGATCCATGTTCATGATGTCATGTTAGCTTATCAAGTTATCTAGGGTTTAGTGTTTCGTAAGATTGCTTTCTTTAGATACTATTAATTAACCCTAATTGATGACTTTGCGAAAATCAATAATACTAATTGCTTAATAATCTAATAATTGTTCTTTGGGATTTCATTTGATTCAGTCAAAGGTCCTTAGGGTTTGTTAGATGAATACGTTTAGAAATCAGTTTCCATAATCATGTTATTTGTCCATTGCTTGATGATTGTTGATGCATGGGATTCTTACCTAGGTAGATTCCTTCTCTTATTGGTTTCGATCTTGTGTTTGTTTGCTCGTTTCTCGTTTACTTGCTTATTTATTTTCTTAGTTTAATATTAGTTTAAAAACCCCCTTATAACATTAATAATAAATAGTCGTGTCGTAAGTCGAGTCTAATTAGTTAATTAACGTAATTTATAGAGTCATGTGGGTTCGATATTCCGGACTTACTTAGCTTTAATACAATTGATCGGTTCACTTGCCGGTTTTTTGTGTAGTTGAGTCATAGGTCTAGTTTTTATTACTTGTTTAATATAGTTGATATTTAATTGACTGTTATTAGCACATCAATATTATAAAAATATATAAATTTAAATAGAAACAAAACCGAAAATTTAAAATGGGTCGGGTTTTCGGGTTTGAAAAGTAGCGAATGTAACAGTTTCCTCCCAGAAAACAGTATGTATGTCCGTGTTTTCAATCCATAAAACAAGTATACGAAAATGTTTTGTGTTTTCAAATTAGAAACCAGTAAGGAAAATGGTTTTTGTTTTCAATCAAGAAAACAAGCAATGGAAATGTTTTGTGTTTTCAATCCAGAAAAAAGTATATGAAAATAGTTTTGTGTTTTCACTACAGAAAACAAATAGGAAAGAACATAAACTCACTTGGTGTCGTGTGTAATAAACTTCTCTCAAACCAAATGAGTGCACTTGACTCGTTAACAGTTACCTAGTACAAGTGTTTAAGTGATGAGAGTGTGCTCAACAACACATGACTCTAAGACCCCCGTATGGACTCACAAACAAACATAAACTTGGCCCGACGACTCGTTAGTGATTCAAAATTAATGTCGATAGTTTTAAGTTGTTCTAACATGCATCCTATGTCACACCATGATCAAAACATCAAGCAATTGTCAAGTATTTCAAAATCTGATCAAGTAGTTTTCAGGTTATAATTTCACATGTACAGTCCTATTTATTTAACTAAGTATTCCTTATAAATAAAACCCACAAAAATTACCATAGAAGCATGTATGGATCGGGTTTGTCAATACATTTTTACTATATTTTTCCTTTGTGTAAACCATTCACAATATATCAATCATCAGAGATAGGTACAAACAATTCATCAGACATTGTTCTCTCAACTCATTTATCCAAATTGTGCAAGACCAATTGGGTTGTCTTCTAGACTAATAATTCTAAGTTCTATAAGTCAAACCAACCCATCTGGATTTCCCAATAAGGAGTTATGGTTTCGAAAATACACACTAGAATACAACTCCCTGCATCAGCTGTGACACATGTTTTTGTAAAATCAGAAAAAACTGTTCAACACTCGTCCAAAAATTACAAACTTTACCTTTATAAAAACTAGACTCAATCCTAGAATCAATAATCGATCATATACAGTTAATTATCATCGAGTTACAGCCACCACATTAAACAAGAACTAATCTGTCAGCAAACTATTGTCATCAAAACTGAAACCCTAACATGTTTATGACATCTCTAGAGTTCTAACTCATCAATTATCATCATAATAATCAAAATTACAGAGATTGGACATTTAGGGTTTCACAATAACTCTTAAAAACATAAAATTGATACATAAAACATACCAATTAAGATTAGGAATCATGTGAATCACTCAAAGACACCTCTAATTGCAAGAATTAAGATTGAATTGAAGTTGATTAGGGTTTATTGGTAGTTTGAAGTCATGAAAGAGAGGGAGGAGCTGGAGACCAATTGTTTTAGAATTGGTTTAGGCTTTGTTTATTTATTTAATGTTATATTAGATCATATATACAAGAATAGTCCCTGGTGAAACAAGTTGTCATTTTTAACGAACTTTTTAACAACGAACTGGGTTATAACAAATCATTATGACTAAAATACTAACCCAAGTTATTAAAAATAAAGTCTCATTGATATATTTGTTAAAACTCTTTTATAAAAACCGAAAATGTATAAGTTACGTGCAATTGATCGAAATTTCACATAACAAGCGACAAAATAAACACATAATCATTTAGCTTGCGATTTCACATAAATAATATCATAAACATACGCTTGAGGTATTATTTTTATATTATAATAATAATAATAATAATAATAGCATGTTAAGCGAGCATAATGTATTAAATCGTGTTACACATAAAATCATCTAACACATAACAATTATCTAAATTATTGAAACGTATTTGATTCGACGTTAATCACCAACATGTACTGACAAACTCATGTGTGTGACTCGTTATTGACCCGTGTAATTGTTATGGATGATGTGTTAGATAACAGAGTTCAGTTTAATGGTGTTAACGTGAAAATGTGGGGTGCCACGTCATCTATGTCCCAAATCCAGTCAAAAGTAAGCAAAAATGGTTGTGTGCTTAATTGTATCAATGTGTTGGTAGGTCTTAAAATAAACAAGTAAGGAAAAGTATGTGATATAAATCTAAATTGCCAAATTAAAATGGGTGTTACTCTCTAGCAAAGTCTTGGTAATGAAGGCAAAAATGTAATAGCTTGTCATACTCAAGCCTTAAGTCAGTTAGATCACCAAGAAATCAGTTTATAAAAAATGAGAATTGGTTATCATATCTTGGGTAGGCCTAACTTGTAAGTATGCTAGATTGCCTATGACCAAAACTAAAACTTTTATGCTACTAGTTATTGTTAGGACATGAAATGTCACATGTATGTCCCCAGTTCTATCAGGTTGGTTCAACATGAAATCAACGATCGTGAAACCAAGTTAACGTACTGAAAATGTCAAACGAAGCTGATTCGATCGAATCAGTGACTGATTCGATCGAACCAGATCTCATTCGATCGAACCAGATCTCATTCGATCTAACCAGGTCTCATTCGATCGAACCATATCTCATTCGATCGAATGAGTATCTCATTCGATCGAATGAGTCTTCGGTATATAAACGTTACTTGGGAAATTTCACATGCAGAGAACAGAATACACACTCACGAACCAGCAGCCTACAGAAACTCTCTCGACTGTTCTTCGTGTTCTTGGTCGTTTCCTCCAATCCTAGGCGTCAAACCCCTTTAGGAATTGTACCTACGTGTCCGTTGATCACCACCGAATCGCCGTGTTAGAGGATTCCGCACTCTAACACGTTGCCCCGTGAATCGTTGGGAAACCGAGTCCCGAATCGGTCCTACAAAGTGGCATCAGAGCTTAAGGTTCTTGATTCACGAAAGATTCGTGGTGATATTCGTGTTTTTCTCGTGAAAATCATATATTTTGCTTGAAAAATTTTCGAAATCAAGTGTTTTTGTTCTTGGTGTTCATTGTGTTCTTATCAAAAACTCATAAAAGTCATATATTTTGGTTTTTGATCTCAAGATTTGGTGTTAAAATTCCGGGTTTTAACAAGAACATTCATCGTGTTCTTCGTTTTTAAACGTTTGATCCATTTTTTGTTTGGTTGGTTATTTGTTTAAGTGTTAATACACTTAAAAGAGTCATTTTTTGCTACCAAATCAACTAGGATTCGTGTTATTGAATTTGCAACCGAAAATCTGGTCAAATCTTCTAAGTTTGGAAATTCCATAAATCCCGATCGAACAAGTCGTATTTTTGGAACTCATTCGATCGAATAAGCCTCTTATTCGATCGAACCAGTTTGAATTTTGACCGAATCAGTTTTTTCCCGCCGTGATCTGCGCCAAGTCCATTCGATCGAATCAGTTCATCCTTTCGATCGAACCTGATTCCAGTCGATCGAACAAGTCTCAGATTCGATCCACCCATTCGATCTCTTTCTTAGTCGACTGCCAGAACCCTTTCGATCGAACCGGACATCCATTCGATCGAACCTGTCACGTCATTCGATCGAACTAGATCGTATTCGATCGGATAAGCTTCGGAAGACCAGAACAGTGAATCAGTCAGTCATTCGATTGAATCAACACACATTCGATCGAATAAAGAGTACATTCGATCGAATCAGTCACTTTCGATTAGAAGATCAAAGATTAAAGCAAAGAAGCAAACATGTCTACCAGTTCAAGTACAAACAAAAGGATCCAATCGATCCTTGAGAGTGATTCAGAATCTGGAAGCTTCAACAAGCCTCCAAAGTTGATGGCACTCAATGAGTTTACTACCTGGAAGACAAGATTCCAGATTCATATCACAGGTGTGAATCCTGGACTATGGGAAGCGGTTCAGACATCGTGGGTGCATCCTACAAACGATGATGGTGAAAGCCTGAGCTACTTTAGGCTGTCAGAAGAACAAAAGATAGCCTTTGATGCTGAGAAGAAAGCCTTCTCCTTACTGTCTCAAGCTCTCTCCAGCGATCTCTTCCATCAGTTTAATCAGTTCACAACAGCATCAACTCTTTGGAACGCACTGGTTGAACGATGCGAAGGATCTGAGTCACTTAAAGAAATTCACGCACGGGAGCTAAAGCGTGAATTTGATTTGTTTGGTCCAGAATCCGGAGAAGACATTGAATCGTTGCTGTCAAGGTTCTATCATCTTATGTCAGAGCTAAAGTCCTATAATGTCAAAACAACAGGGACTGAAAAGGTTAGATGTCTCGCTCAAGGACTCCCAACAAGCTGGAACACCTTCCTGACTGTGATGAGAAGAAGTCATCAATTGGAGACGATTCTTCTTTCTGACTTTATAAAAGAAATCAGACAGGAAGACGCTGAATTAAGAGCATCCTCCAGGAAACCCAGAGCAACATCTGACAAGTCGCTGTACATGTCAAAATCACCAATGTCAGATTCAAATGACCATGCTCCAATGAAGACTGCGTTTGTCTCCTCAATGTCAAATCAATCTAAGGAGACCGAAACGAGATCTTCTGCACCACCAACATCAAATTCCGGAAATTCAAGTTCTAACTCCGGACCCAAGTCAACTGAAAAGGCAACGTTAAACACTGAAGGCTTGGGAAAGGTAACGGTGGAAGTTGCCAAAGAACATATGGCAACGTTAGGCACAATAATTGAATCATACAGTTTAATGGTGGCTGGTAAACTTGGCAACAGTCATCTGGACAGTGATGACTATGAACAGCTAGATGAAGACGATATGGAACGCATCGACATAATGTGGGCACTTGGCAGCGCGTTCCGTAGGGCTAGAAAGTGGGCTAAGAAAACAGGCCAAGCTCTTTCAATCAACAATAAATCCAAGTTTGGATTTGATAAAACAAAAGTTAAATGCTACAACTGTGGCGAACTTGGTCATTTTGCCAAGGAGTGCTCTAAACCAAAGAGGGAAGGTCACCAATATCCCTTCCGAACTACTTCAACTTCATCTACTCCTGCCGCAGCCGCTGCAAATGTCAACAATGAGAGACAACTGGTCCCTCAGAATCAAACAACAGCGAACAACGCCAACATCAACAATGAAGCTGCTCTTGCTGTTCAAGGTGATGAAGGAGAGTCCTGGAACTTCAGCATTAACATGGCTGACATCAACATTGTGAATCAAGACTCAGAATCTGGGTCTGATGATTCCTCAACTGATGAAGAATACATTGTCGAGGAGCTAGCTACTGAAGTAAATAAAGGAGAGCATGAAGCTGAGGTGACATCAGTGGAGATTATGGAGGATCAAGAAAAAGAGTCAAATGTTCCTCAATCATCTCCAAGTTCAACAATTCTTGCAGAAGCTGCTACTGTTGAAGAAGTCAACAAGGTACTGTCAAAAGCAAAGTCTGCATCTTTTCTGGAAAGAGCAGGGAATCTTTACTTCGCGTTCATGGCAGAGACGTCAAATGATGCAAAGGTAAGTTCTAACCCTACTACTCCCAAACCAGAAAATACCAAATGTTTAAAATGTGAAATGTCTGAACAAGAAATTCATTCTCTGAAAGAGAGAATTGAAGATCTCGAGGCTTATAAACAAGCAGCCTCAAGATCTTTAATTGAACTGACTGACGCTCTTGCACAAAACAAGGCTTGGAAGCAGAAAGAGTCTGCTTTTAAAGAAAAAGTTGATAGCCTTAAGCGTCAGAACAAGGAATTGGAGATATGTGTTCTAAATCAACAAGATTCTATAAATTTTCATATCAATAAAAATAATGTCTTGAAAAAGGAAATGGAAAACACAAAAGCTGATCTTGAATCATTGACTTTCAAATTAAAAAGTTACTCCAATTCCTCTTATTTGCTAGAACACATTATCCCCGAGTTCCGGTGCAAAAAGGAAAGAGGTGTGGGATATCACAATGTCCCACCCCCTGTGCTGAACCAATTTGTGAGCACACCAGGAGCTGTGCTAGATGATGACTCAAATGTTAAAACACCCGAGGACACAAACCAAATTTCAAAGTCCAAGGGTAAAGAAGTCATTGACCCGGCTCCTGAGACCAAACCAAATGTTGTTGCCACAGACTTAGGTTCCACAACTAAGTCAGGCCCATCCACATCTAAATCAAAGGCAACAACAAGTAATTCTCAGAAGAACAAGTTTAATCATAAATCTGAGAAAGTGCATGTGGAACATGGTACCCAGTTTGTCAGAGAGGGTAACTTTAATGAAAAACATAATTTTCCAAAACCCCCTCCCAGACAGACTTCACCCCAAAATGTCAAATCAAAGGGGTACTATGGTAACAAACAACAACAAAGTTATTACTCTCCACCACGTCAAAGGGGGAGAAACTACTGTTTCTCATGTGGAGAGGTTGGCCATATAGCAAGATTCTGTTACAAGTACACGGATCCTAGATATGTCAAGTCAACTCCTATGAGGCGACCGACCGTTGACATTCAAAGTCAACCTCGGTCTCACACACCGCGGTCGGTTTCTCCTAGGAAACCTCAGTCAACCTCACCACACAGATCACCGAATCCCTCTAGCCCAAGTGTTTCCACTTCAACAAGTGAAAGTCAGTCTTCAACCAGTTATGTCAAACATGTTGAGAAGAAGACTGACAGTTGGAAACAAAAGAAAAACAACACTGTTGATAACAATGTCAAACCAGAAAACAGTGTTAATGAGGGTAAATGGATTGAATTGTTAATTCGTGATGATAATGGAAAACCCAAGACCATAAAGGCTTGGGTTTCCAATGATATTTAAACCTTTTATTTTTTGTGTGCAGGTTGCTCTGTATGATCCAAGATTCAACATGTGGATCATCGACTCAGGAGCTTCCAGGCACATGACTGGAAACATGAATCTCCTATCCAGTGTCAGACAGATAAAAGGAGGTGCAGTTTCCTTTGCAGGAAATCAAGGTGGTTACATCACGGCCCAAGGAATTGTTTCTAATGGGCGAATTTCGTTTGATAAGGTTAATTTCATCAAGGAGTTGGAGAACAACCTGTTGTCGATAAGTCAAATCTGCGACAAGGGTTTCAAAGTTATGTTTGATGATCGAGACTGCCACATCTTGGCTAAGGATTTCACCATTTCTGAAGACAAGGTTTTAATGTCAGCCGCACGCCAGAGTGATCTCTACATTCTGGATATGGCTAAGGCAGGGTCATCGTCTCCAACGGCGACATGTTTTGTGTCCAAGGCATCCGAACGTGATACTGTCATATGGCATAAACGGATGGGACACATTAATGTCAGGAACATGAACAAGCTTGTGCACAACAGGCTAGTTGAGGGAGTTAATCTGAGAAGTTTCCGTCTCCCTGATTCGTGTGTGCAGTGCAAAGCGGGAAAGCAAGTAAAAAGGTCTCACAAGTCTAAGAGTTTCCACTCGATTGATATTCCATTGGAACTCCTTCATATGGATCTTTTTGGCCTAATCAGCGTCAAAAGTATCTCTGGGCACTCATACTGTCTAGTGGTTACTGATGAATATTCGAGATTCTCTTGGGTGTTTTTCTTGAAAGCAAAGTCCGAGACATTTGGGTGTATAAATCTGCTAGTTACAACTCTTGAGTCACGGTACAATCTGAAGGTTCGGAGAATGCGTACAGATAACGGGACAGAGTTTAAGAATGCGAATGTTGAAAACTTCTGCAAAGAAAGAGGTATTGTTCAGGAGTTCAGTGCCCCGTATGTTCCACAAATGAATGGGGTTGCTGAAAGGAAAAATCGAACGTTAATCGAGACAGCTAGAACAATGTTAGCAGACTCAGTGTTGCCTGTCACGTTTTGGAGTGAGGCAATTGCCAACGCCTGTTTCACATTGAATCGGGTAGGCATTGTCAAGCGCCACGGCAAGACAAGCTTCGAGCTTCTTCAACGACGGAGACCTAATTTAGAGCACCTGGAACCATTTGGAGCTCTTTGCACGTTACTTAAAAGGCAAGTCGGTAATAAGTTCGAGGAGAAGATCATCAACGGCTATTTTCTGGGTTACAGTGTACCTCTCAAACGTGTCTTCAACAGATCAACAAAATTAGTTGAAGAATGGTACCATGTCGACGTTCAACGCTATACAGAACCAGCCAAGGGGTCAGGAGAAGACTGGTTGTTTGATTTTGACAAATTGTTCAAGTTATTCAATTTGTATGAGGTTGCTATTCAAATGATGTATGAGGCGCAAAATGCACCTCCTGATGAATCACAGCAATCTTCACCTCATCCTAGTCCATCATCGTCCTCCTCCACAGAGTCTAGCGAGCAAGTTCAAGAGTCATCCGAATCTGAATCTGAAGATGAATCACCAGCAGATGATGTACAATCGGCACCGACACAGGTTACTCCACAACCTTCATCGTCAAATCAAGAAGCACCAAATGCAGATCAGCCTCTAACGTCTACTTCAGAGGCACCAACCGCTCCAGTTCCTGAGCCGAACTTAACTAACTTGGAACAAAATGTTGTCGTTCCTGACAATCCGGTGGTCAGGACTGAACGTGATCATCCACAAGACAACATTATAGGGGACATTCAACAGGGTGTCAAAACACGTCGACAACTGAATTTTGGCCTCTACACTGAAATGATGGAGTCAGGATCAGTTGCGCTAAATGCCCATGAATGCTTCTTAGCACAAGAAGAACCACGCAGCATCACCGATGCGCTGAAAGACGCTAACTGGGTCTCAGCCATGCAAGAAGAATTATTACAGTTCAAGAGACTTGGTGTGTGGAAGCTGGTGGATCTCCCCAAAGGACAGAAGAAAATTGGCACTAAGTGGGTACTCAAATGTAAACGCGACGATCGTGGAGTGATTGTTGGCAACAAAGCCCGCCTGGTGGTCCAAGGGTTTAGGCAAATCGAGGGCCTAGACTACAATGAGGTGTATGCTCCGGTTGCGCGTTTGGAAGCAATCCGGATGTTCTTGGCGTATGCGTCTTTCAAAAGATTCAAAGTATATCAGATGGACGTCAAGAGTGCCTTTTTGTACGGTCACATCGAAGAGACCGTATATGTGGCACAACCTCCAGGTTTTGAAGACCCAAATCACAAGGATAAAGCCTACCTGCTCAACAAGGCTTTGTACAGTCTTCACCAAGCCCCGAGAGCTTGGTACAAGGAACTATCCAAACACCTTCTGAACAACGGGTTTAGAAGAGGAACGATCGACTGCACGTTATTTACAAAGGAGAAAGAAGGAGATCTCATTATGGTACAAGTGTACGTGGATGACATCATTTTCGGATCCACGAATAAATCACTATGCAAGGAGTTTGAACAAGTGATGCAAGAAAAATTTGAAATGAGCTCCATGGGTAAGATGAAGTTCTTCTTAGGACTTCAAGTTGATCAAACAGACTCCGGTGTCTTCATTCACCAGACAAAATACGTCAATGACATCTTGAAACGGTTCGAGATGTTGAGTTCCTCTTCACAGGGAACTCCGTTAGAGGTTAATCACGGGATTAATCCTGACGAGAAGGGTGAATTGATCAATCCAACTCACTATAGAGGGATCATCGGATCTCTAATGTACCTGACTGCTTCTCGGCCGGACATAATGTTTGCTACGTGTCTCTGTGCACGTTACCAGTCAAAGCCTAAGGTCTCCCATCTTATTGCAGTCAAAAGAATTTTGCGTTATCTGAAGGGTACTCCAGATTGGGGTCTTTGGTATCCTCATGATGATAACTTTGATCTACATGCGTATAGTGATTCAGACTATGGTGGTTGTAAACTCGATTACAAATCAACAACAGCAGGATGTCAGTTCTTTGGAAGTCGTTTAGTAACGTGGCAATGCAAAAAGCAGACGTCAGTCTCCACTTCAACAGCTGAGGCGGAATATATTGCGGCTGCCAGTTGCTGTTCTCAAGTTATTTGGATTCAGCAACAGATGCGTGACTACGGTATTGAATGTTCTACTACTCCCATATATATTGATAATTCTGCTGCAATTTCAATTACCAAAAATCCTGTCCATTTTAGCAAAACGAAGCACATCGAAATTCGATATCACTTCCTTCGTGACTGTTACGAAAAGAAGTTAATCGATGTGGTAAAAATCCCCACTCAGGAACAACGCGCTGATCTCTTCACTAAATCATTTGACAAACCACGGTTTTTATATTTGCTAGAGATCAACGGCGTTAAACGTCAATCAGATGATGTTCCTGAAGATATCATTTAAATTGTGTTTCACTTTTTCTTTTCTTAAAAATTTGAAAAATCCAAAAAGATTTTGTTTTTATAATTTTTAGGGGGAGAAAGGTTTCAAGAAAAACCAAAAACAATATAAAATACAAAAACCCAATAACATCAAAAATTTTGAGAAGTTGATCTTGTTACAAGAAAGATGATAGTACACAGACGCTATCATACTGAGACATCAAAAAGATTTTTATTTCTGTATAGCTTATTCTCATGTTCCTTATATTAAAAAAAAAAAAAACGTCACTATCGCTTAGAATTATGTCGGTTGTTTCAGTTTGAAGGACATATCTTCGGATATGTTTGGTCCTTACTTCTACTAGTAGATTATGAGGATAACCATTAACCAGATGACTGAAAGTGACCGGGGCGGTTTATGATGTGTTTTTATTCTTTCGCTGAAAAATAGTCGTTCATACTTAGTTAGAAGGACACATACTCGTATGTGGTCGGTCCAGCTGATCCTTTGGATCGTCAGGATAGCCGTTTACCTGAAGACTTTGACTTGATCGGGGCGAAATAATTTAAATTTTTTTATCCAAAAACATTCATATATTCAGAAAATGAGAAATTGTATCCAACCTTTGGGAAGTGATGGCACACTGACAGTAGCATGATGTTAAAAAGATATAAAGTGAAAAATTGGTCATGCATAGTACTAATGTGATATATTGGTAGGCTTATCTTACTGAATTGAGTCTGGATTTGACCTATCTAAATCATTTAGATTGTCAGCTGTGGGTGTACATCTAAGATAAATTGACGAGACGTCACTGTCTAAAGATCAATATCAATTGAGGATATGTCTTATCACGCGTACACGAATTACCATCGGCCCAAATTGGTTCCCCCAAAAGCTAAATTCTTAAAAAAATGTTAGATCTTCGTGTTGCAGGTCTGCTTTCATCGAAAGTCCCTTCTAAATCAAATGCTTTAAACATTGATTAAGGAGGAGTATTAAATATTTTATACTTCACCGGCTTTGGAATGATCTCCCTCTGTGATACGTAAGTATCTACCTGGACAGCGCTCTTCCATGCTGTGATATCTAAAGTTATTATCTCCCTCTGTGATACGTAAGTATCGACCTGGACAGCGCTGATAACTTGGATATCTGTATTAAATATCTTATGCTCCACCGGTTTGGATTGATCTCCCTCTGTGATACGTAAGTATCGACCTGGACAGCGCTCTTCCATACTGGTATATCTAAAGTTATTATCTCCCTCTGTGATACGTAAGTATCGACCTGGACAGCGCTGATAACTTGGATATCTCCTGAAAAAAAAAAATAAATGATTTGGGGACAAGTAGATGAATACCGAACACGTATGTGAAAACATGATAAAATCATCAAGTTGCTAATTAAATTCGCAAGAATGAGAAAAGCAACAAAATTTGATGAAAAGCGAACAAAGGGGATCCTATAAGCTTATGGTCGTTTGTCAAAAATAAGATGCGCCGATTTGACTGTTCAATATGTTGTGAGGTCCTACTTGAGTCAATCAAAATATGGTGGGATACATAGCTGTGATCACAAGCAATTATCAAATGGTCACTGACAGACGAGAGGATGTTTGTTTAAGTTTAAATGGACAAATATACCCATAATCGCATCGGTAATATGCATCGACCAAAAGAAATTATATTGAACTTACTGAGTGCTACAATGTCAGTACTGATCCCATGTTCGGATCTTTCTCACAAAAAGAATGTTCATTATGTCTAGTTTAATATTGTATACTCTTTTTTTAAGAAAAAAAAAAAAAAAATATGTGAAAAATCACGAAAAGTCTCAGTAGATAGTCAAATAAGTCTGTATGATTTCTTATTATAGATCCTTCTCAACCAAAAATATTGTATTTTAAATTTTATACAGTTACTTATTTCAGTTTGAATATTATAAAAAAAAAAAAAAATTCAAAAAGATTTTTATTCTGAATTATTTTTATTTTTATTCTGCTTTAATGTTGATGAGAAATCATCCTGTGACAGGTAGTCTGATCCCTGTCCCTCCCTTATTTCTATTTATTTTTCATTTTATTTAGTTCTGTTTGTTTGAAAATCGATGAGAAATCATCGTGACAGGTAGTCTGATCCCTGTCTGATCCTACTAAATGTTTATCCAGTGTGTAGGAATGACAGAAAACTTCATGCAGGTTGCTAAATGTTTATCTGTGCAACCAACTGTGCATGAAAGAAAGAAGAAGTGACAAGAAAACCCAAAGATGGTTGTGCCTGATATTTTTCCGTGTGTTTACTAATGTCTTATGATCTATATGTTCTGTAGGAACTAAGCTCTCATTATCGGAAAATGTCTAAGAAAACTAACCAAGTATCAAATGTTTATGTTTTCTTGCAGGTTCAAAGGCACCACGATCGATGGCAGGGAATAAAAAGTTTAAAAGTTTATTTTTCCAAAGTTTTTCCCTCATTCGATCGAATATGTTGCTATTCGATCGAGTAAATCGATCGAATGAGCCGATTCGATCGAGTCAGTTGTTGTGAGAATGAGAAGTGTTGCGAGAGACTTATTCGATCGAATAGACTCTCATTCGATCGATTGGTCCAAACGAACAAGTCCATTCGATCGAATGAGTCCAGAAACAGTATAAATACTCAGACTCATTCGATCGGTCAGTATTATTCGAAAAAATTTACGGAAATTTACTCTCAAAATTGTTTACGCGAAACCCTAGTTTTGATCCATTCATCTTATTCGATTTTTCACGTACATCAATAAAATGTAAGTTTTTTTGGATTTTAACCGTGTTTTGATCATGTTTTTGGTCGTTTTAGTTCTCGGAAACGGACTTTAGAACGAAACTGATATTGAACTGTTTTTAATCGTTTAAGTCTTGTAGTTTAATGTTGATACATGTTAATAAACTTCAACTGATGCTATCTGTGTGTTGCGTATCTTTAAACGATCGAAAATGTCGATCGGGTTTCTTCAGATTCTGGGCTGAAGTTGAAGGAGTCGAATCAGTCTACTCGATCGAACGAGTCTCTTGTTCGATCGAATGAGACTTATTCGATCAGTAGTTCGATCGAATCAGAGGTCAAAGATGATATCTATCTCATTCGACTGTCTGTGATCGAACTAGATCTCACTCGATCGAATGAGTAGCTCACTCGATCGAATGAGTAGCTCATTCGATCGAATCTTTGCTCATTCGATTGAACCAGTCCAGAAAGTTTGAAAATGTTAAACGCATTCAGTCTTTTCGATATCTGTTCGTTCTAACACGTTTATGTTTGCAGATAAAATGGCTGAAGTTGCAGAAGTTTTCGTTCCCTTCAAAACATCAATCAAGCACAATATTGTAGCCTTTCTCGACGAAAAGGCAAGCCATGGGAAAGACTTTGCAACAATGATCAAATTCCTGAAACGGTCCAGGATTCACGGACCTATCTCAAGGGTAGTAGAACCCATTATGTCAATTCAACAGGAATTCTGGAGGAATGCCTCGCACGACAAAACTGTTGTGCCGTCGGTAATTCGCTCCAATGTTAGAGGGCACGGAATTGTTGTATCTGCCCAAATCCTCAGGGAAGTCTGTGGATTTGCTGATGCTGATTCAGATCCTACTGGGTTACATCCTGCTAGAACCAGAGGATGTTTTGCAAGAATGAAGTACGATGGTGACCTGAATGCCGGTCTACTCCATAAAGCCAATCTGTGTCCAGAGTTCAAATATCTGGCACACGTGGTGATGCACTGCTTAGGGCCTCAAAGAACAAGTTTTGACAAATTGAGGGAAAGCATGCAGTTCACAATGGCTGCATTAGTGATGAACCGCCCCTACAACTTCTCGCAGATGACCTTCAGCCATATGGTGGAAAATCTGACAATAAAACAAGGGGCGGGCGAGAAATTTCTACAGTACCCGAGATTTGTGCAAATGATCGTCGATAGTCAAGCTCCGGGTCTACTGAAAGAAAATGAGGGTGATGTGGTGAAACTGGACCACATGAAGAACGAAACCCTCAACCGTTTAAAATCTTACAAGGATCGCCCCACAAGACCACCACACAAACGGTGTTTTGGGCACGTGACAAATCCGTCTTACAAGGCTCCTCCGAAGAGGAAGTGGAGGAATACCGCCAGTGATTCAGACGTCGAGAACTTACCTTATCAGAAAACCAGCGACGAATCTGACACTGAGGAGGAAGCGGTACCGGCAGACACCAGAACAGATGCCGAAAAAGAGGCTGATTCATTCTTTAACGTTGAGGTTCTGGATGCTGGTGATGAAGCAAGTGCATCGGATGTGCACTTTGCTGGTGAGGTTAGGGCCGAGGATGTTGCGGGCGAAGAAAGGCCTGCGAAGAGGCAAAAGAAGAAGGTTACAAGGAAGTATCGGAGTTTATTTTCTGATCTCCCACGTCCTCCAACGTTACAATCAGTTGGGACTTCGTCTGCTGCTCCTCCCGTTCAACAAGCACCGCCACCAACACAGCAACCAGCAACACAATCAGCACCACAACCGACTACTCAACCTCAACCTGAAATGTCTATACCTCCTCAGGTTGCAACAGAACTGGCTGATCTTCACAAGGCTATGATGAAGATGTTCATGTTCAAGACTGAGCAAGAAGAGCTGAACAGACGGCAAGAAGAACAAAATCGACTGAAAGATGAGCAGATTGCCCAACTTCGAGCCGAAAACGACATGCTCAGAATTGAAAACAGTCAGCTGAATGCGACTGTCGCTGATCAGGGCTCTTCTATCAAGGAACTAAGAGAGTCAAATCTAAGCCTTGAGGCAAAAGTAACCGAATTGAAAGGAGATGTTCCACGTTTGGAAGGTCCAACAAATGTTGATGTGGACACAGACGAACTTGACTCTTCAGATGATGGAGGTGAAGGTACTAGAGAGTGAATTGAGTGAATGTAGTGAGGATTTAAATGTTAAATCTTGTTAAATGATGATTTTTGTATAGACTCGGTTTCATATGTAATGATATTGTATTTCATGTTTATGATATTACATATGTTTACTTAAAATTGCTGTTAAATTGTGGTTGTTTAATCAAACAGGTGACGATGATCCGTTTAATGTCCAACCGCTGCAATCAAAAACTGCAGCAGAATTTTTCACGTTTCTACTGGACAATCCAAATGAGCAGCGAAACTTCGCAAGTGGAGACTTGGAAGAAGGTGAAATTTCTCATAATTTCACAGAAGAAGAATTGGAACAAATGTTTGAATTATCCAACGTAGAAACAGGCAAGTATCTGGCTTTGCCTCCAACAGAACAAATGTCTTCTTCTGCTGCTACACCTGATTCATCATCATCAACGGCCACTGATCCCTCACACGTCGATCCTTCTCAATTTGATGAAGTTGAAATGGAAGACTTGTCAAAGGAAGAGTATCCTGAATACTATACGTCTCAAAATGACAATCTTCCTAACTCTGCAAGTTTCTTCCAAAATGTAACAGAGGAGGAAATACAGAAGAAGGCTGAAGAAAGGTCAAACAATATGGAACAGCCTTCTGAAGCGGATCAAGCCGATTTTTTAGAGAAAACCGAGGAATGCAAGAAAGCATTCAATGCTATTCTTGAGAAGATTAGATCCAGACAACAAGCGAAGCCGACCATTCCTCATACAACGTCATATAAGATGAAGGGTCGCAGAACTTCAGGAGAAATTATCGCTTGGGCATGTCTGAAGGATCTTAACTGTGTAGCTGTCAAGAGAGAAAGGGGGGTTGAATACTTTCAACGTATTACTGATTTGAAGACCCTTCCTACTTATGATCTGAACCGTCTGAATTATCTTGATATGCTATACGCCAACTCATCTCCATTTGCCACGTATTATCAGAGTGTATTGCGAAAAGAGTACAACACAAAATGGAAGATGATCACACCACAAAGGCCGAAGAGATATATAAGCAAAAAGGAGATCGATCCAATCACCAACAGGCCAAAAGTTATTTTGAAGTACATGCCACCACTCACAATGAAGAAGATTCCTCTTAGAAAGATGAAGCAGGACTTCTACAAATCATTCAGGCATTGGTACTATGATGGAAGACTGCATGAGGCAGTTATTGTGCTCAATGACTATGGAAACTGGAGCACAATTCGTATTTTTGATCCAATGTGGCTCACAAATTTGTCAAGGGAGGATGTCTATACGTTGTACAAGACAGAGATTCTTTATGCTCCTGAAGACATAGAGCAAGCGTTAACGTACAGTAAATGTCATTAGGATTTGCTTTGCCTATGACATACATGCAGGATCAAATTGGAAAGAACAACAGAAGAAGTATGCCCAAGAAACTAAAGATTAATTGTCATGTCTTTCGTTTATCTTGTTTCTTGTTGTAATTCAAAGTTAAATCTTCTGATTGTAATTGTTTTGAATTGAATGAAATATGATTTGGAATATTGTGATAGATTATGCTTTAATGTCAATTTTACAAATCTAATACAATTGTGCTTAAATGTTAATCCAAAATTCCAATTGACAGCGTCTCAGGATATGCGGAACCTATGGTAAGTCTGACTGACTGTACCATTTGATCAAGAGAGAACTCCATGAAGAAAGGAGTTTGTGGATGCAACGTATGCACCACTAGTTTTGAGAAAAGAGAGAGTGAGATAACTCCAAGGGGGAGTTACGATCGAGCAAGAGAACTCGATTGGTTACAGGCAAATAGAACTGGCTCCAAGGGGGAGTTTGTTAGGACATGAAATGTCACATGTATGTCCCCAGTTCTATCAGGTTGGTTCAACATGAAACCAACGATCGTAAAACCAAGTTAACGTACTGAAAATGTCAAACGAAGCTGATTCGATCGAATCAGTGACTGATTCGATCGAACCAGATCTCATTCGATCGAACCAGATCTCATTCAATCTAACCAGGTCTCATTCGATCGACCATATCTCATTCGATCGAATGAGTCTTCGGTATATAAACGTTACTTGGGAAATTTCACATGCAGAGAACAGAATACACACTCACGAACCAGCAGCCTACAGAAACTCTCTCGACTGTTCTTCGTGTTCTTGGTCGTTTCCTCCAATCCTAGGCGTCAAACCCCTTTAGGAATCGTACCTACGTGTCCGTTGATCACCACCGAATCGCCGTGTTAGAGGATTCCGCACTCTAACACGTTGCCCCGTGAATCGTTGGGAAACCGAGTCCCGAATTGGTCCTACAGTTATGGTTAACAGTTAAATGACATATGGTTTTATAGCCTTAAATCATGTTTTGATGGGATGCTTCGGGGTCCAGACACCATTGGGTCTTTATGTGGTTTATCATATGGGTATTCACTTCTGTGAATATTAAAAAGCTCAAAGAGCGAACCTGCAATTTTTCTGCTAAATACGTCATTAAACTTGATCACATTGTAGTACAAATTCACTATTGAGTTGATCAAACCATGTTGTTAGTCATACATAGTCCCTTTGCTCGCATCTTATTACCATTAAAAAAACGTACACAAGGGATACGATGTATGTAAGCCTTACAGATAAAATCGTGCATACTTATCCATGAGAATGGACCTCGAGGTATTGCTTGATAGGGGTATGTCTTGTAGTGGGGATTATTTGCTAATTAGCTATTAGAAAACACTTTAATATCATGTCTTTTTTGGTAGACTTGCATGTTTAGATTTAGACGAATAACAATATCCTTGATCGTCTTAGCTAATTCTTTATACGCATGAGGTTTCATGCGCATGGAAACACTATTTGTAGAGTTGTAGGTTGTGTGAATGGTATAACGTTTGGATAATCTCTCTTTATTATATACCATTATGTTGCCAAATTGTTTCAAGGTCACACACACTTCACACATTAATGATTCTAAGCATTTAATTAGTATCAATTGATAGCTAGAGTGATCAAACACACTAGAGTAGTGATTCCTCCACTAACAGAGCACCTAATGCTCGAAGACTAGATAACAACATTCTCAGGAGAATAGCAGGATTTTGTGCTATTGTTGATGTCGTTGAAAGAAACTTGCTTTTTTGCTTTTACAAGGGTTTCTTTAGACTGGAGATTTCGTGGAACTGGTAGAAAAATGAAAATGGTGAAGTGTGACGTATTTTAACCTTTTTAACTTTTTTAAGAGAGTATATATATATATATATATGATGAGTATCATTACAGAACTGCTAAATTATTTAAGAACTTGAAAGAACCATTGAAAACTAACGTTTTATATAAAATTTTTTGTATGCTAATGTTCTTTTAGAGTAGTTTTTATCATTTTTTATATCTATATCTACGATTACAATTTTGAAAATTAGTATTTATACATATATATGTCTTGTTTTACAACTATGTAAATTTATTAGTACATAAATTTTACATATATGTAAACTTGATTTTTATATAAAATATGATAAAACTACTTTTAAATAATGTTAATATATAAAAAAAATAAAAAATTATTTGGTTATTAAAGGTTCCTAAGAGTTCTTAACTTTTTTAGAGTTCTTAAATGATACCAACCCTATATATATATATATATATATTGCATCGTCTGTTTCATAGTTCACGGGTCAAAAGAAGTCAAGTATGTGTTGATTGAACAAGTGATGTATTCATAAAGTCAAAGCAAGTTGGGTATGTTTGATTGAACAACTAATATATTTAGAGGGAAATAGGCAGTCTGTTTCATAGTTCACGGGTCAAAAGAAGTCAAGTATGTGTTGATTGAACAAGTGATGTATTCATAAAGTCAAAGCAAGTTGGGTATGTTTGATTGAACAACTAATATATTTAGAGGGAAATAGGCAGTCATGAGTATTACTCATGCACCAGCCAATTCTTCACTTCCATCTTATTTTTATCATCAAGTACCCGCAAACGATAAAATCACTGGCATCACATACACACAAGTACCATAGAACTTTCTTTCTTTTTAATCTAAAACAAAATAAACAATTAAATGTAAATAAAATTAAAATTTCACTAAAATTAAAAATATTACATAATTAAAAACCGGAAAAATAAAATATCACAAATCAAACAAAAAATAAAATAAAATACTAGATCATTCGGTAGTATGAATATTATGAGATCATCGTTTGAGAAATCATTAAGAGTTGGAGTGAATAAAAATGATGAAAAGTTTATAAGAAAATGATAAAGGATGGGTAGTATTTATGTGTAATTAATGAATTATTAATTCTTTTTTATGCTCCAACGGTCAAAATTGTAGCTCTTCTATGTGGCAAATGTTTAACATGTACCCATGTAGCCTACCCACATGGGGTGACGGTGGTGTTACCATGTGGTTTAGAAGCCATATACTCTACCTTTGTATGTGCCCCTCCCCTCTTATAAAGATGATTAATTCATATATTATATATGAAATTGTGATGAGAAAGTAGAATCTATCTAGGGTATTATATTTTACCTAAATTGTTATTTGGTTTGTTTTAGACAAATGAAATGCCACTCAAAGTACATATATAACTTTTTTTTAAAACTTAGTCTGTTATTGTATATTTGAGTAGAAACACACACAAATTTCTTAAATATATTTTATGTTTTTATTAGTATTATCAACCTTCACGGCTGATGAGAAACCAGAGTTTATTGTGTATCGGAGATTGTTATGAAGAAAAGAAAAACGAGAACTGGGAAATTAGAAGAGGAACAATGGTCAAGAAGTCAAAAGGTGATAATTTTGTTTTTAAGAATCCTAAATAATATATGAAATTTATCATTTTAATTTTTCAACCCATTAATTGATTTTCATAATTAAGAATGCGAATTACATATTTTAAATTTGAATTCTGGTAAAAAATGAGTTAGAAAATGTAAAAAAGAAATACTATCTTAAGAAATTGAATAATAAAAATCAGTTAATTGGTTATTGAATTTAACTAACAATTAAAAATGAATTAAGTGAAAATATTATAAACAATAACGATAGTGTGACATCGCTTGTGGACAAACTAGTATGATGTCGTTTGGAGAACATGTGTTCTCTTAATATTATAGTTAGATTATTTTAGGTTTTATAACATCCGTGTTTTTATTTTCTTCATATTAAGTCCTTCTATTTTGTGTTTCGTTTTGTCAAATAATATAGTACTCGTATTATTTCCCTTTTCTTCATATTATACTAGTTTTACTACCCAGCGCGTTGTGCCGGGGTAACTGGCAAACCATAGCATTGAAACACGAGTATTGGTAAAACTCAAGCATTACGACGATGAGTCGACACGAATGTGGTCAGTATCGGCTGCGTTCGTTACAACATAGACACCATTGATAAAATTTTAGCGTTAAAACCCAAAAAATTATTTCGTTAAATGAACATATAAAAACATTAACATATAAGAAAACAAATAATTTAAAGCAATGTTTATTTGGTTGGCAAATCCGGGCAGTGGTAAAACCCAAGCGTTGCCAGTACCAAGCATTGAGACGGTAACTTGACACGAATTCAAAATGTTTTGATTACGTATGTTATGGTACCGGAACTCAAAAACGAAAAAACATATAAAATTGAGGTGGACCAACGACTATTTGGGGGGGGATCGGTTGGTAAACTTACGCATTGATAAAACTCGAGCGTTGTTAGTCATGGGCTTTAAATAAGGGCAAGTCTGCGCGAACTCGGTAGGTTTCTTTCAGGTTTAAAAAAATTGGCGTTTGATTGGTTTCCATTACTTTTGTTATAGTAACCGAACTGAGAAACAAAACAAAATTAATCAATTAACTTAGCGGCACCAAACTTCTTATTTATATATAGTATATAATTTCCTTCTATTCCATGCCCCTTAGGTTAATCGTTAAAACTAAAACAAATAAACCAGTAAACAATGTCATATACCTATTACATATTTTTTATTTAAAAAAACTTTGTCTGACCATCCAGTGTTTTTGTATTATTATTATTATTATTATTATTATTTAATTAAGGATTAGCTTTTGAATTTTTTTTATTATTATAGAATCATATACCTTTATGTTATTTTTTGAGTTTAAGTTACATGTATATAAAATTACATAATAAACTATTTAATCCAGTTCAAACAGTTAGGCCCCTACGAGTAAAAACCTTATCTATATATGCATCCTTTTTGGTTATTCACACACCCTCTTAACACATACTTTATCTATATATACACCTTATAAAGAGTGTATGAATAACACATCCCTTTGGTAATGGTTATTCATACACCATTTTTGGTTATTCACACACCCTCTTAACACACACTTTATCTATATATACATAGTGTGTATGAATAACACATCCCTTTTCAAAACATTGGTGAAAAATTTCTGATGTGTAAGCCTTGGGAAACTTGCGGGTCACTTTCTAACAAGCACCTAATTCTTGTCTCTATATAATAATAATTAATAATAATAATAATAATAATAATAATAATCTTTCTACCCCAAATAAAACCCTCTCGCGAAAACCCTTGCCGTCGATTGCGTTGCAGGTAATTAGTTGGTTGATCTCTGAAATTACGATCGTGTAGACAGACATGTAATAATCACTTGTTAAATTTTGCAGTAATCGATGGATCCGCAACCTGAACCAGTTACCTACATATGTGGAGGTACGTTTTATTATTTGCAATTTATGATTTGTGAGAATTATGTTTCTAAATTAAATGTTTGATTCTATGTTGTAGATTGTGGCCACGAGAATACTTTGAAGGTGGGTGATGTGATTCAATGCCGAGAATGCGGTTACCGTATTCTTTACAAGAAGCGAACTCGTCGAAGTAATCATCTCTCCATAATCTCTGTTTAGTAAGGGTGCAAACGAGCCGAGCCAAGCCTGATTACTCTCAAGCTTGTCTTGTTTAACTTACAAAGAGCTCGGGCTCTGCTCGTGAGTAGTTTTTCATGCACGAGTTCAGCTCATTTTCTATTTATTTAATTAATAATTACGGGTGTGTGTAAAGTACCTTCAAATACTAGCTTGTTTGATCACAAGCTGCTCGCACATGGCTCGGCACGCTTGCATCCCTAGTTTTTTTTGTTTAAGACATGTTACTTCTGTAAAGTAGCTTCAAATTTTGACCGGATTAGTACTCTAGTGTGCTCTGCAAGTTAGGTTTAGGGTTTAGAAGCTTGCTGGTGTTCGTGAAATCAGTAATATGTTCAGTATCTCATTTATAGCCTCGGCAGTGCTGTAGAAATCGCGATTAGACGCTGATCAATCAGAAATTGGAGGGCTATCGATTTGATTTCACCTGGTTGCCTTTTGAAATTACTGAAAGTCGGTCAAATTTGGTCAAAATAATTTAAGTATTTGAAAATTATATATAAAATTTTGTGTGTACATGCTTAATTTTGAACAGCTACATATAAAATACCAATCCAATTAACCCTTGGACCACTGGCGTCTAACGAGTTTTACAACACTTTACAACGCTGAGCATCGGAAGCCTCAAAACTCTTGCCTTTGAAATTGTGAATACAGTTAGGATGTGTACATGTAGCTTTTCAGGTTGTACATGTAAGTTATTGATATTGTTAAAAACTTTTATGTAGATTGTGAAGCTTATTTGAATTTGAAGGCTTCATAACATCATTAATTAAAATTTGTTGGATATACTCATATACAGTAGTTATTAATATGATTCTTAAGTTTTAGGGGTTCACTCATGTTATTGTTGTTAATCTGCTGCAGTCGTTCAGTATGAAGCCCGCTGAAGAACACGCGATGAAGGAAGTTTGCAACCAGCATTATTAAGTATGTTTAGCACAGTTTAAGTTGTTTTGTAGCTAGTGTGAGGTTTGGACCTCTAAACGGAATCTAATTTGTTGAAAACGTCTCAATGTAGTATGATGTTATCCTAAGTATCATCTCTTCTATGTTTGAAAGACCGATAAGTGCAATGCAGCGATCTTTTGGTTTTATACAATCATCACTAATTTAATTTACAGGTTTCATAGAAGGAAGATGTTTTTCAAGTCTCTTTTACTGCCATAATTAAAGGGTCAATAGTAGGATTACGACTTGGTGAACAATACTGGTGGATCATTAGTGTAGTCTTAAAAACTTGCAATTGAAACCGTAATATAACCATTGTTTGTCAAATAAACTTTGAAACCATAATATATCCATTGTTTGCAGTAACTTAAATGATGTTATGAAGCCATGCACATGAATCATTTGGGTAATTATGTCTTTAAACTTTACAACAGTTCTCAAAACAATTTAAGTTATTGCATAAATACAATTTTTTAAAATAAATATAAAGTTAAATGAAAAAGGTGTTTGTCGGCTCTACCTAAACTAAATTAGACCAGTTTATACTCACCCATGACCCATCAACTTCATGTTATATATGTCTATGTTTCATGTCAATGAGAGATTGAGAGTTAGAAAATGTATGAGTGGTTGATCCACTGTTAATTGTAATTAGTTGTAGTTTTACTGTATAAGTTTATCATTTAGAAAAGGTAACTAATTTGCATAATGTAATAAATGATCTCTCAATTTGTTTGGTGAGAGTGAGAAACTTCAATATCTTATTACGATAAAATATGATATTTTATATTGTGACGACGGGGCCAGTGAGAGTGAGACTAAAAGTAGGTGGTGGTGACAAAAAATGGTTATATATGACACATTTT
This sequence comes from Bidens hawaiensis, assembly GCF_021521415.1. Lineage (NCBI taxonomy): Eukaryota > Viridiplantae > Streptophyta > Magnoliopsida > Asterales > Asteraceae > Bidens > Bidens hawaiensis. The sequence continues at coordinate 26,285 of NW_027506449.1, read as the reverse complement.
GACACAATTTAAGTTAGCAAATTTGTAAGAATGGTATATTTGACATGGTTTATAAATTGAGAAAATGCAAATTACTTTTGTACAAGATCTTTTAACGGAAAACCAACTGGCAACCCATACTCAATAGATTGGTCAAAAATAACATCAACACACGAAAACAACATGGAAAAATCAACCATGGATGCAACTCTAGTTATATAACTGTCTTTAGTTCCTGGTTACTAAAGTAGTATCTTAGTGCTATCAGACTACATATCGATAAACCTCGCTGGGTGTAAATGTGATTTCGAAGGTTGTGAGTGATGTCTAATGGGTTTTTGTAGAAGGAAGGAATATCCTTGATAGGATAATAATTATCAATGAGGTTGTTCATGGTTGCAGCAATCTTAAAAAAAAGTAAAAATAAAAACAAACAATGTTTAAAGTAGACTTTGAAAAGCTTTTGAGATTTTCTTAATTTTATCTTGGGAGATCATCTCTGTGGAGAATTCAGATTCATTGATGTGCGTCTTCCGCTCAATGATTAGTCTTGGTAAGGGGAACTCCCCCATCAAGAAATCTGAAGTACATAAAGGTGTTAAACAAGACGATCCTCTTCATACAACTGTATCGTTCATTTTTTTAATTTTGCATATATGAATCTTGTGAATTGACAACACAAGTATGAAATGGAATTTACAAATCAGGCACATAAAAGTTGGAATCAAATTATGATTCTGTAGATGGAAAATTGAATAGTATATTTTGATTTTCTAGTTTGAAAAGAGTTCATTTAGAAGATTAAGGTAAACTAAGGAAAGCCTTAAAAACACTTACGTAAATTAGATCTCAAACGGAAAAAAAATAAAAAAATAAAAAAAAATTAACCGAGTAATTATAATGTCAATCTTTCAAATTAAAATTCTACGAAAACAGAACCATGAACACCCTTAATTTGTAAAGAGCATGAGACAACATGTTGAAACAAAAATCCCATCCAACATCATCCTAGACCTCAATTTGAAGATCAAACATAAACCACCATCAAACTTCAAACACATCAGATCATTAACCAAACAAAAAAAACACTGACATTCTTACTTCTTACACTTGCTAGACTCATTTCAACTCTTGCCTTGTTGGATTTGTTTGAGCAGAGTTGCAGCCAACTCTAACGTCGCTTGCAACCGTTTCTGTGGATCTGCATCACCTTCTTCATGCACATTCACCTGACCACTTTGACCCACCGGTCCCACATTCACCCCTTGCTACTGCTGCTGATGCTGAAATGGTTGCGGTTGCATTTGCCCATGATGGTATTGAGATGCTTGATGATACTCATTACCAATCTGCATATTCGGTGAAGATTGCGTTTGTGGCATCCCATAAGCATTATCAGATATTATATTACTCGGTTGCCTATGATCTTCCCCCATTGAAACCCCGCTTGCTGATTGCCTCGGGTTTCCAAGATACGATGCCAGTTGTGCAAGCTGATCTTGTTGACTTTGTTGACCACCACCCGTTAATTGTTGACTGTGCTGACCATCACCCACTACTTGTTGACCATATTGTGATATCATAATAGTTGAAGCGAGAGAATTGTTTGATGGCGTCAGCGGCATCATGAAATCACCACCACCAACTCTTGGTGGCGGTGGTAAGTTTCTACCGCCAGCGGTTAGATTCTGGTGGTGGAGATGGTCCGGTTGGTTTTCCACAGTGGACTCGCCCATATTCCTGAACGGGGCAGGACCGGGTGGTAGTGCGGGTGCCAATGAATTAGGTCTCTGTTTTCCATGATTTGGAAACGGTTGTACAGGGTAGGTTCCAGAAGGTGAAGCAAAAGACGTTCTAGACGCTTCTACATGAGATGACACAAGATACGGGTCGGATTGAAGTGGCGGCTGAGGTGGCATTGGTGGTGGTGGTGGTGGAAGAGTGTCGGCATTGGAAGAAGATGAATCTAACCTAAAAATAACACCCGAAATGCTAAGTTTCCGAGGTACTTTGAGTATTTTTTCTGAAAAGTCTGATGGTGGTACAAGAAATAAGGTGGTTTTGTCATCAATTTTAGACACAGCAGCGCGTTGTTTTTCACCCAAATAGTTCATGAACTCGTTGTAAAGACCCATATCCGCGTCACTTTCGGGAACAAAGAATACAACCCATGATTGAGTGGCCCGATAATAATGTTTCCCAAGGTCATCTAAATTAGTCCTGGCGGTGCAGTCCAAAAACTCAGGCCTGCATATTCAAATGGTTTATGTAAATAACTCATTTCTGCAGCATCAGTTGGATTTGGGCTCAAACCAAACCAAGAATTCAGTTTTTGAGTTTTTGAAAATCGTTAAGTTTCGGTATTTCCGGTTTGGATTCGGTTTTGGTTTTAATATTAAGGCTTAAAATTTTGGGCTAAAAACACTTGGTTTAAAATAACGAACTTGGAGCTAAATCTTTTTAATAATTAATAATTAATTGATTATTGTACATCGCACTATTTATTAACTTCTTATAATTCATGTAACATTCAAAAAGTCAAAAAATTCAGTTTGGTTCAGTTTCAGCCCAAAACTAATAAGAGATTTTAAGAACTTACAAATTCATGTCAGGTACTTTCCCAACGGGAAAGCAACGGGCCCGACAAATTGAAGACCCGCCCTTCGCAATAATCCCTTCCCATTTCCACTCTGCATTTGCACGTTCAGGAGTCTGTCTTTTCCACTCAACAACATTCTGACCCGATATTAAAAGTATCATAAGATGAATTACCAAAATTACCCCTGACAACATAAGGTTGTTGATGCATGTTAATAACAGGTTGATCAGGGATGATCTGTTTGTGATACCCAAAATGCCCTAAGTTATTATCAATCATATTGTGATGGAAAACTCGGGTGATCTTGGTAAAACGTGTTTCACTTGCTCGGTTTCAAAAAACAGATACTCGGGAAGCTCGGTTTCGGGTGGAACCATATTATCATTTTTAGGTTTCTTATAAATCAACGCGTCTTCCGGCAAATCCCATTCGACATCATCATTAAACGGGCCTTGATGCTGATAATCATGAAAACCCGGGCCCGCTCTATCTCCTATTGGACTATTTCGTCCATATATATTTCCTGGTAACCCTATATTGGGCCCCGCATCTTGGAACCGAGGTGACTCAAATGGAACGTTTCTACGCTTTCTGTCAAAACTCATGACATCATCAAGACTGTTGTGGTCCACGTAGCGAGGAGATCTTCTGGTGCGCTCAGGTTCATGGTACCTATCGTGACGCCTCCCCCGAGGCGACGGAGGGCCGTTGATCAAGTTTCGTGAACTGTTTGACGGTCCGGAATCACTCTTCGCAAAGGATATATGCACTCTCGGATTATTAAACAATTTCCCTTGTAAATTGTTTATTGCTCGGGATGCGGAATTAACGTGTTTGTATCGGATAAATGCAAACGTTCGACCGGGAATCATAGAGACCTTTACAATTTCACCGAATGGGGCGAACGCTTCATATAAACTGTCTTCATCTACCTTTAATGATTGTGGGAACCCGACCCATAAAACCGGACTGGGTTCCGTGTTCTCGATGTCAGGTTTAGGGTCCCGGTTGTGGTGGATTGGGTCAGAGCTGATGTGGCGGGTCCTAAAACGCAGTTCGTCTCGGGGGCGTGTGTAGTGGTCGTCATGTTTTGATGCTGATGATTTCTCCTGGTATATCAGGCAAGAGATTTTAATCAACTTATTGTTTGGGCTATTTTGGTAGCAAAAGAATGGAAATGTTTTGAAGGATTAAGAACATAAATAATAGTAGTTGATTTTTAAATATTTTATATTGGTGTGTAATTTCTCCAAATGGCATTATTTTAATCCAGTTAATATAACCGCAAGCTCCATATGCTTGTAAGGATGTATATGCAGATCCAGCTTAACTTTGTATAATAACAGGTGACCTTCTGTGCACATGAATTTGCAGCAAAGCACACAAGTGTATTACTATATCTGTATTCATGGAAGGCATGTATCTTGCAAATTATCTCCATTAATGCAAGGGAAGTAGATGATCATCCTATTATTACAGAAAAGCTTATTAGGTAATGGAATTGTGTTAAGTTTCAATGTTTAATCAACCCTATGTAGTGCAGCTATCATCTCATCTCAAACTCTTGGTTCTCTGAACGGGTAAAATGAAAGTTAAAAGTCAAGATATGTGAAGTTTGGGAATTCAGTAGTCAATACTGAGTTAACATCATACTGTATTTGAGTTGGAAGCGCATTACATCACTGCTGGGTCAAATTACGAGTCAAATTTCATCCATTTCTTTGGGAAGGTAGTTGCATCAGGAGGATACGATTTTTCTAGAAGATAATACTTTCTGCTGAACACACAAGATTGGTCCCAGTGAGATGGTGAATATTTTGTGTAGTCATGGAGAATAAAAGAGTTTATTTTGTTATTAATATCTACTTTTGTCATTTTGCAAGATTAAAAGCCAGTGGTTCTCCTTGTACTAATAAACTTCTTGGTATTTGTCATAAAATTAATCTCATAATGACATTGAACTATTATACCATCTTAAAAGCCAATAGTTTACCTCATGCAAAGATTCTTCTTAGTACTTTGTTTTTGGCATTTGCTATTCTGTTTATTATCTCCTGAATGCATAATTTTTATAATTTGTCACCTTACCAATGTACCAGTCACAACAAGCAATTATCCTTCTGGTTAATAACGGTATGATATAAGACAAATATAACTATGTATTGAATCACCTAATGGTAGTGTCAAATCTGCAACATCACCCAACAACAACATACCTCCACGTGTGTGTTTTGTTCTGTTGTGTTTTTTGTCAGAAAAGGAAGATGAAAAAAGGTGGTGTTGGTATAAGAATAGCTGCTTGTTGAATGAGCAGATGTTGGATGTTGATCATTAGACAACCAAAGAAGCATGAGAAGATTAATAACGACCATCAACGGCATGTGGTTATGTTGTAGCCTTTAGTTCATGCTACAAGAAATTAGAATTTTCTAGTGATATGGGCAATTGACAGGTAGAAAATTGGCGAATCAGTGATGTAGATAAACTTATGGTGTTATAAGATTGAAAATTTACCCTAAAACTTTGCAACAGACTGCTCTTTGATATCTTAAGTTTTTCATATATGTGATATAAACTTAAACAAGATTTAACCTATTAGTTATGTTCAAAGTAGACCGGCAGCATTCTTGTTGGTGATAAGTAAAAGTAATTGACTGCAACTCTGCATGCTCACTGGCCTTTGTTTGTTTGATGACATTTTAAGGGGAGGAAAAATTAATGCTTTGGGCACTGGGTAGCATCTTTTTCAAATTTCAAAGGTCTACAACTTAAAACTCGAGTAGATAATGCTAAATTGAATAAGTGTACATAATTACATATACAAAGGCATAAAGAAAACGAAGATAGACAACACTAACCGCCTTTGTAAACTCAATTCTAAGTGGATTTCCCGCGAGAACAAAACCTTGAAGTGCTTCAAAAGCTGCAAAGGCTGCACCTTCATCAATAAAATTGACAAACGCGTAGCTCCGAGCTGGTTGAAATGCTACACTTTCAAGCTCCCCAAACTCCCTAAATTGATTGCTCAATGCACGTTCAGTTAAACTATGAGACAAATTACCAACCCAAAGATATCTTGAAGGAGGTGCATTGCCTCGAGCGTGATGATTTTTCTCCTATGATCTCGAAGGATAGTCCCTTCTAGGTCTGTCACGCCCCCTCTTGAGCTCTAAACATCCAAAAAAAAAATAAAAAATTAATATTCATTCCACAATAAATTGTTTGAAAAACAACATTAGAATGCTTGTATCAGCCTTTCAGTAGACCACACATGAAAAAACAAACTTAAACTACTCAGTTTGATACCAATTAAACATAATTAAAGAACTGTACGATATTCACGATTCATTCAAACGATAAAATATTCAAAAAAAACAACATCAAGTTACTTGCATAGCCTTTCAGTAGACCACAATTAAGTAAAAAAAACTTAAACCATTCAGTTTAATACCAATTCAACATAATCAAAGAACTATACAATGTTTCACAATTCATTCCACAATAAAATATTGAAAAGAAAAACCTTCTAGATGCTTGCATCAGCCTCACAGTGTACCACAATTAAGAAAAGAACAAACTTTAACCACTCACTTGGTTTATATAAAGTAAAATCCAATAGTAACCGGTTTAATTTCAATTGTAGACAACAAATTCATTATAAACCTCAATTACAAGCTAAAAAACTTGTCCTAACCACTATCAATCCGAATCATATACATCATGTAAACACCAGATTAAATCAAATCAAATGAAATAACACGCACAACAAATTCATACAAAAAAATCAATAATTATACATACTAACCCTAAAACAATGAACAAAAGTAACTAAATGAATCAACAATGGAGAATTAGAGAAAAAAAAACTAACCATTATCATTCGAATTGAGTGGTTGTGTTAGAGAACAAAACCACGAGCTTTTTGATTGATGGCCGGAAAGAAAGAGAAGATATGGTGATTTGTGTTAGTGTTAGGGTTTGGTTATCGCACGGGATGCTTGTTTCGTAAGGAGCGATCACAGCCGTTGGTATTCTAATTGGAGTCTCTACTATTTTAACCCCTATTTTATTCTATTCTTTTCTTTTCTTTTCTTTTTCAATTACATATCGGGCATGTTTGCCAAATGGATTTTAGGAGTTTTTAAGAGCTTTTATTAGATGGGAGTTTTTTTTTTTAAAAAGCCTCATAAAAGCCCTTTGTCAAACACACTCTTAAGCTACAAGCTTTTAAAAAAAACCTAATATTTATTAAAAAGTTTTGTTTGGTTAGAGTAGCTTGAAACTTTTAGGTTATGAGAGCAAGTTTGAAGCTACAAGCTCCAACTAATAGCGTTTAAAAAAAGCTACAAGGTTTTGGTATTTTAAATTTTACAATTTTGGTACTTGAACTTTTATAATCTTTTATTAATTCATATAATAATTACATATTTAACCCACATTCAAAACCAACTACCCTCATGACTTTTTAAAACACTGTAACTTTTTCGCACGTTAATATTTTTTAAAAAAAAATTGCATCATAAAAAAATTATTATAAAAAAACTTATTCTCTTTAATTTGGGTATCATATTATTATACTTATTTAACTTTAAAAAAATTAACATATTATGTGAATATTGGTTAGGAACGACAACAAGTCGAGTCAGGCAAGCCCGGGTCATGTGTAAGACCAAATTAGGGTCGGAACGAGTTGATGCAAAAAGGGCTAATTTAGTTCGGTTCATGTTGGTACGGTTTGAGTCAAAAGGGTCAAGTCAGAATAGGTTTCAGATTAAAACAGTGCACCACGCGAGCACCCAACTAGTTTTATTAAAAGCTCCAACTACTCTACCAAACACATAAATATTTCTTAAAAGGTACAGATAATAGCTACCCGCTACAGCTTCTAGCCACCAGCTTCCAGCTATAAGCTAGTTTTACCAAACATACCTAGACAGAATTACAAATTTTGTCCTTTAAAAAAAACCAAATTACGGTTCGTGTCCTTTTTTTAGTTTCCTTGCAGGCGGTGTCCTTTAAACATTTTTTTCCTACACGTTACGTCCTTTACGCTAACTGGGTTAGAAAAACTCAGTTAAGTATGGCATGTGCCAGACATGTTATGGGCATAATTGTAATTTTAATGTATCTTTAAATTTAAAAAAAGAAAAGAAAATATATATATATATATATATATATATATATATATATATATATATATATATATATATATATATATATATATATATATATATATATATATATATATCCGAAAACCCTATTCACCTAACCCACCCACTGACCGTCACCTAACCCGATTTTCCGGCGACACTGACATGTTAAAGTCTCCACCCGACCCCTACCATTGCCTGTTACAGCCACTTAACCCGATTTTCCGACGAGCCCACTTAACCTAACAGATCTAAGATCCGGGCGAGATTCGGGTAAGATGTTATGATTAGACCACTTAACCTAACAGATCTGGTTATGTCTGATCATGTTAACGGTGGTGGTGGTTGTTTTCGACGAGATTCGGGCAGATCTCGAACCACCAATGGTTGTTTCCGGCGAGATTCGGGCAGATCTCGAAGCTATTATTATTTTCCGGCGAGCTCTGAGAAAGGGGGTTGGTTTGGTGGTGGTCACGGCTGAGAGAAGGAGGTTGGTAGTGGTGGTGGTTTAGAGAGAGAAGAAGACAAGAAGAGAGAGAGTGTGTGTATGTTTATACACTTCGTTGAAAAGACCAAAATGCCCTCACATGCCATGCACATGTTGTCATTTAACTGAGTTTTTCTAACCCAGTTAGCGTAAAGGACGTAACGTGTAGGGAAAAATGTTTAAAGGACACCGCCTGCAAGGAAACTAAAAAAAGAACACGAACCATAATTTATCTTTTTTTTAATGGACAAAATTTGTAATATATGTATAGCCACTTAGAAGATTTCTTTTTATCATAAATATTTTTAGAAAGTTTTAAAGAGTGTTGTTACGGGGGGATGGTCCAAAGGAAAACGAGACGAAAAGGAAGGTAGAAAATGAATAATCGTGACAGACTGCTGTTGTGGCGGGAAATCTATTTATAGATCGACACGTACAAAACAACACTCCACGTACCCACCCTGCTTTTTTCAAAATCACGAACACCAAAACAAGTACATGTTCTTGATAAACCCTAAACCTGTTCTGTTTCTTCCAAAAAATCATATTATTGTGACGTGTGAGTTGATTGGTCATATAATAAAGAATGGAAGTACCCGTAGGGTTTATAGCTAAGTTATGGAGCTTCATCTCCTTCCTTCCTTTCTTCTTCCTCCTTCTCGCTCTCGGCATCCTCAAAGGTATAATAATCGGCCCCGTTGCGGCGCTCATAATGGAAGTCGGTAATTCGTCGGTGGCGATCGGACTTTGGCCCGCGCATTTCTTCTGGACTTACTATTGTGTTATCAAGTAAACACACTTGTTCTATGAATATGATATTATGATTATGATTAATTAGTTTGTTTCTTTCTTTCTTTACTTATTTGTTTAATGATTTTGTAGGACTAAAAGGATTGGATGGGTGTTGAAAATGTTGTTAATTATGCTTTTGTTTCTGCCTCTTGTGTTGTGGCCCGCTGTGGCCGTTGCGGGTAGCCTCCTTGGTGGTGTGGGCTATGGATTTTTTGCTCCGCTGATCGCCACTTTTGAAGTTATCGGCACCGATCGCAAGGACAAGTGCTTTCATTGCTTTGTTGTGAGTATGGTTAGCAGTAAAGAACGACCAATTAATGAATTATTATTGGTTTTATTTAGGCAAATTAGATCATTTGAACAATACAAGCTGTGGTTCGTTCAGGTATATAATGATTCATACTAACAATGTGACAAGACAATCCTTAACTTTCATTTTTATTTTTATTTTTTTGTCAAATTGACTCTTGAAATAAGAACAAATGGACATATATTATAAGAATCGATGTAGTGAAGTCAGTTTAGGATTGATCTATGAGAATGGATTGGATTAGATTAGACTAGATTAGATCATGATTATGTTGTTACAAATAACTAGAGCTAAATAACTAGTTTTTTTTTATATTCATCTACTTTAGCATGTTAAAACCTTTTTTTTCTCTCTTTATGGTATTGGATTGATCTAATCTAACAGCTGAATAAAAATGATTTTGGACAACTGAACGGTCTTTATCTAAATTAGAACGACATAGATAATGTTTATAGACCTTTTCGTTGATGGGTTTATTTTTGCCAACGAAAGTGAAAGTTAAAAGCGTATTTTTGTTACATTCTTAATACGAATATTCACTTAGTATTCCTGGTAATTGTTTCGATTATTAAAATTTATCTGCATTATTTTTTTATGTAAATTTTTTCTTGATTTTAAATTTAGGATGGTTGTTATTCAACACTCGAAGGAAGTTGCACGGTGGTTCGAGATTTCACTGATCTTTGCTTCCATTCTTACTTCTCCTTCATGGACGATCTCAGTGAAGAAATGCCCGCCAACGAGAAACCCGTCGACGTCCGGTTAGCAAAATCCTATCTTTTTTTGCCTTTTTACCCACCCTTTTCAATGACCATAATCACAAATTCAACGGTCATTTTTTTAACGTTACAATCACTTAATATTTGAGAACTTTGTTGTAGATTATCCAAGTTGCCAAAGTGCTTATTTATTATTCCGGTGGCCATTGTCGCCGATGTGCCGCTGATAACCGTTGTGGCTTTATACAAAAGTCCATATATGTTGATCATAGGATGGAAGAGGCTATTTGAAGATCTAGTTGGGAGAGAAGGCCCGTTTCTTGAAACTGTTTGTGTGCCCTTTGCTGGACTGGCGATCATGTTGTGGCCTCTGGCAGTAGTCGGTGCCGTGATTGCATCTTTGATCTCGAGTTTTGGTCTTGCTGCTTACAGTGCGATTATCGTTCACCAGGTTCAGTTATCAGACATCAAAATATCGTTCTTAAGCAGATGCTGACGGGAAAATTGGTCACTAGTTACAAATTGTTATCGTTTTTCAGGAAAATTCAGTTAAGTTCGGGCTTGCATATGTTGTGGCTGTAGTTTCATTGTTTGATGAATACACAAATGACCTCCTCTACTTAAGGGAGGGATCATGCTTTCCAAGGTATCAAATGAGTTGTTTGGATGGCAAATGGGCCCAACAGCCCGTCACATAGGTCATTATATGGGTGTACATGAAACCGAAATAACCAGCCTTTAACTGAAATAACTGACGTAACCAAACCCAAACTTACCGTTTTAACCGAACTTCCGGTTCAGACCCAAACATACCAGGGTGTGTAATAATCAATTAAAATGGCCAAAATTTCAGACCCAAATTCATTATTTTGGACCACTTTTTACATCCCACAAATTTAAAGCCCAAATGGCTAAACTGAGAACCAAATCTGAACGAACTCATTATGAAGACCAAATCTAAATGGTTTTTAAAAACTCAAAAACCAAATTTTCGGTTTGGTTTGTGCCCAAAGCGAACCCATGCACACCAATAGTTATTAGATCGGGTAATGGGTCCAGCTTAAAAACGTCCTGTTTTTACGTGTTGTTTGCTTATTTTAATGGTTATATTATATGGTAAGTGTTTCAATGCAGACCAAGATACCGTGAGAACATGAACATGCACACTTCAGACGGGCTCGAGAGAAGGAATTCGAACGGTAATGATTTAAGGAACGAAAAAGAAAGCACGAGAGGTTCAAGATTGGTTTCACAACGATCAAGAACTTTAAAGCATGCTCTCCAACAATACACACCCGTACAGGTATGCAGTGTGTTCGGGTTTTTATTTTGATCAATGGAACGAATTTTTCTAACTTTTGTAACCTGATAGGTGTGGGATTGGCTGTTCAAGTCATGTGAGGTGAACGGGAGGATACTTTTTCGTGACGATTTGATAGACGTTAAAGACATCGAGGAATGCATCGTGAAGGGAAGGTGTAAGAAGTTGGGCATTAAATTACCCGCATGGTCCATATTGCAGTGTCTTCTTGCTTCTGCAAAATCCGAATCTCGCGGTTTAGTTATATGTGAGTTCTTTTCCTAGCCTTATGTAAAAAGTATTCATTTGTCACATCTTTTAACGACACGTCGACACCCCAATAGTCGTTTTTTCTATGCTACACAAGGATGTTAATATGTTATAATTTCTCTTACACAATGGTATTACTATGTATTTAGTAGGGCTCCTTTGACCCTTTAGGATACAACACATCCTGAGTCAACTCATTGGCAAGTAAATGGATCTAGATAGCCACTAGAGGTGTAAGCAAGTCAAGTTGCTCGTGAGCTACTCGAGATCGGTTCGTAAAATGCTCATATCTAACCGAGCCTAAAAAAGCTCGAGCCTAACAATAAGCTCGTTTATTAGTGCCTAAGCCCAAACTTCACTTATTGAGCTTGAGCTAGATCGCGAGCCTAAATGTGCCTATTATTTATATAACTTTTATTTGATATATTTATGATGATTGCGATAGCGTCTAAAATTATGATAAAATAACTAAAGAGCATATATTAACTTATATAAAAAAAGCTATTAAAAATATATCAGACATAATTATAAAAATATTAAATTATATTATAATTACAAATAATAAATGACCGAACTTAATTGAGCTTGAAAAAATGTTCACGAGCCGAGCAAGAGCTTTAGAAGTAGTATTCGAAACTGGTTGAGCCCGATTATGAGCTCATCAAGAGCTTTAGAAATAGTATTCGAAACGAGTAAAGCTCGATTTCGAGCTCAAGTTAAATGAGCTGAGCTCGGGCTTGGCTCCTTCACATCCCTAACTGCCACCTCTAAGTGACTAGAGAATTGGTGTCGTGATAGATCTTTTTTAGTCGTACATTGATTATACAAAGCATTCTTTTATAGCGGATGAGGTGGAACTAACAAGAACAAACTTACCGAGGGATAAAGTTTTTGAGTGGTTTATCGGGCCACTCTTGATTATGAAAGAGCAAATCAAGGGGCTTGAATTGAGCGAGCACGAAGAGATCTGCCTACGGAAGCTTGTGATGAGGTACAAGAACGAGAAACCCGAAGACTGGGATGAAAGTAGTTTCCCATCTAGTGATCATGTTAGACGGGCACAGTTACAATCTGTCATTCGAAGGTGCGTCGTCATAGCTCGTGTTTCGTTTTTCTAATATTAGGAAAGTCAAATGGGATTGGATCCGTTTTCTGGTTGAACCTTGGACATGTTTAGCTGAAAGATTTGACCTCTTAACCTAAATAACTCTTTTATGCCAAAATTAAAAGGATATGCGAAATGGGCACATTTTTATATGCATTCTATTTATAGTTGCGAGCTTACATTTTTTTATAAATATCCAAATGAATAAATTTGGGTTAAAAGGGGTATTGTTGGTGTTAACCCACGAAACAACTAAACATGATGTGTTCAACCGGTGGACACACTTAGCTAAAAGATTCGACCTCTTAACCTAATTACTTTTCTAATTAAAAAAATGTGTTGTATGTCGTAACTTAAACTAAATAACTTTGTTTTGTCTGAATTTATAGAAGATAAAAGAAATGAGCTGTTTTTTTTATCCACATTTGCATTTATCAATGTAAATTTTCACTTGTTTATAAATAAGCAAATAAATAAATTTGGGTTAAACTGGGTTGTGTTGGTGTGAACCCACAAATAAACAACTAAAAGTTGTGTTCGGGTTCTCGTGTTTGACACGATTTTCTGGGTCGTGTCATGTTCGAGCAGCTAATTACCTGTGAAGAAGGGGTTAGGAGAGTAATGTTAACACCTGAATTTATAATTGCAGGTTGCAAGGGATAGTGGGTTCGTTGTCTAGAATGCCAACTTTCAGGAGGAGGTTCAGGAACTTGGTGAAGGTGTTGTATCTTGAGGCACTTCAGGCTGGAATTATAGCGAGCCAGGATGGAGGAGGTTCAGAAAGTTGGCTTAGTGGTCAGGGCTCAGGCCCGGTTGGAAAAGCGGGTCTAGCCATGGCTCAAGGCCATCTAGTTTCCGAGGATATGGTATGATTTGTTTCAATATACATTTTTACAGAATGCTGTCTGCCCGGACCGTTTTAGGTGATCCGCGCTTGGTTTGAAACGCCGGCACATGAGGGAGAATAAAATGGTGATTGGTGGCGCGCATGAAACATCAGTACGGTAGCGCACAGATTACAAATATATGTGCTTGTTGTAACTATGTTATATGGTTTTGAGTATACGATTTCTGGCATGTTCGGTAGGTCATCGGTGGGTTTATATATATTTATCATTTTTGTATAAAAAGTTTTAACGTATCACAATTGCTGAAGCAATACAGCATATATTATCCTCATTTATGTTTATCGAAAGGTATCCCCTTGATATATGTTGTGTCCAATCATATTCATTTGAAAAGATACTTCTTCCCTTCACATCATTGACACACAAGATATTTCTAAACTTTCATCTCCAAAACTACCAAAAAGTACATTCTTTTCATCCCACTCATCTCAGACTTTTCCTTAAAAGGAACAAATCAGTACGATTGCAGTTTGTCCGACATTGGACACAAACATGAAAACTAGAGATGAAATATGAGGATGTTAAGGTGGGAGTGTTACGACTGTATTAAAGGATGGGCCCGATAAGGAATGAATTTTTTAGGGAGGTATTGGTGTAGTGTACATCTCGGATTCTCGGATAAGATAAGAGAGAAAGTTAGAGAGATTGAGATGGTTTAAGCACGTAATGAGGAGACAAGTGATTGTTCAAGTAAGAACATTGGAAAGTCTCGTAGCGGATTGAAGAGGAGCAAATGCAGACCCAAACTGACATTTGGGAGTGCACTAAACATGATTTGCTAAACATGTACCTCTCCAAGGGGTTCTTGGATATGTCGGATTAAGGTTATGAACTTTTAGAGTGTGTGGGTCTCTTGGTTTTGTCTTAAGACCTTAGTTTACATGTATTTTTATTTACTCTTCTTGTAATCTTGCTTAGTGTTTTCTTGACCAATATATATTTTAAGAGAGTACATTAGTTTTAATGGATTTTTTTTGCTAATAGATATTTTTAAGGGAGCATATAGTTAATTTTAAGGTTGTGCTACCTTTAATAGTTTATTTGGTTATTATTTGATGTTGGTATAGCCTACTCAGTGCTTCATTGTAGTTATCGCTAATATTGGAAATTATACATGTTAAGAATAAAAAAATAAAAATAAAACCGTGGTTAGAAGTCAAGGGTTTTAGAGGCAGAAGTCTCTCTATCATCTGTGATAGAGGAAATGTATGTCATAATCACACCCTCTCTAGTCCGTACTAATAGCTTGGTAGTAAAATTTTACTTGGTGCATTTGTTATTTAATATCTACCCTCTATAATAAAGGAAACCTCTATTGGATAGCTGTTCTTCACAATCATCCAAAGTTTTATTTTTTTACCCATTACAATTCATTACTTATTCTGGGTTTTTTTTCTATTTCTTTAATATATATTCTATTTACACGGGCTATCATATCAAGATTCATCATCTTCACAGTTCTTTTTTTCCATCTCCAGCAAAACCTTAATGCTAACATAAGTCGTTCTAACATGTGAAATTGGCTATTTGATGGGTGTTAATCGAGAACAATTGGATGGGTGTTAATCGGCCATGTGAAGAATCGTTGAATCAAAATTCGTACTTAATGGATTGCTTTCAATTTATCGATTGTAGCCTGGTGTTTATTAAGTCAAAATGCATGTACAGCGGGGGATTTAACCTTAAATTTTGTGCCTCTTCTCCAGCCCACGTTAGGGTTTTTTTATGTGGGTATGTTTATTGTGGTTATTTAGCTTTTCTAATTCAAATTTTATTTTTGTTATTATTGTGATGTACTTGGAACCTAGACCGGTTACCTGAGTATGGCGGTTCGGTAGCCATTCAATGATAGCATGAGATCCTCGCTTCGGTAAGTTACAAGGATGAATGCAAATAGCAAGGCGCTGTGCTGTGTGAAGTGAGACTGGCTGCCCTAAGTTAAGTGCTTCCTTATTAATATTAATGAATGATCTTGCTCAGTAGGAGGGCTTTCCCCCTTCTGTGCAGCCTGATTCTCTCTCTGGAAATGAGGGTGCTGCTAGTCTGATTTCATTTCTATCGACCTCTTTCTTCTTTCTATAATACAACTGACCGGTAAGGTAAGCTGCCCAAACTGATCGGCAAGAGAACGCCACCCATCCCCCTCACCACGCTGCTTCCACCCGCAGACACATACTTTGGGGTCGAAGACTCCATAGTGTCTTTAACCTACTGGATTTATGGGAGAAACCCCCATAGTGAAGCGCGCCTTTGAGGCTAAAAAGACCCTTGCCTATACATGTAAGCTTAGCGGGTAAAAGAGACTGTCCCTTGGCCCGTACGTCCTGACACAAGGTTAGAATTCTAGCTCTTCCAGAGTGGTATCTCACTGATGGCTCGGACCCCCCCCCCCGCAAGGAGGCCTTCTTCGCCTTCCACCTAAGCTGCGCAGGAAAGGCCCAAAGCCAATCCCAGGGAACAATGAAGCTTCATAGGGTCTTTCTATCCAGGTGCAGGTAGTCCGCATCTTCACAGACATGTCTATTTCACCGAGCCTCTCTCCGAGACAGTGCCCAGATCGTTACGCCTTTCGTGCGGGTCGGAACTTACCCAACAAGGAATTTCGCTACCTTAGGATCGTTATAGTTACGGCCGCCGTTCACCCGGGGCTTCGGTCGCCGGCTCCATCTATAAGGAAAGCCCTTTCTCCAGAAGAGAAGAAGGTAAGCTTTCAAGCGATAGGGTAGGCCGCAGATGTCTACTTTTCTTTAATATGGAATTCAAATTAGATCCTAGAGTTTAACCACTGGGGGAGAGTGGGTGAGCTTGCTTTCAAAAGTTTACAGTTTCCGGCTAAAAATCACCCGCTTGTTTACAGACTGAACTGATCTATAAAAAAAAAGACAGAAGCGAGGAAAGGCCCTTCCCTGCTCTCTCTGTTTTTTCCCTCGAGCGGGATTTGAACCCATGTCCGACTACCTGTTGAACTATAAAAGAGGCCGCTCTACCGTTGAGATATACGGATCCCCTCCACCCCTTTTTTCATTACTAATCGAATATCCTTCACTATTTGACTAAAAATGGAGAGAAATGATCTTGTTTTGTTCCTCGGTTGAAAAGAGATATCTTGAGCAATCGGAGAAGCACTTTGATAAACAGATTTGATCTTGACCGACTAAATAAGGTATTAGTCTTTGTTCTATTAGACAACAAAGATCGCATTTTTTTCACTTCGTTCAAATAAAAGTTGTACCCGTACGGAATTCTTCTGTTTCTCAGTATGATCTCTATCATCATCTCTATTCCCTTTATCAAGTCTCCTATCCCACTATCAGTAGCTGGTCCAAGAGGATGATCAGCCACACTGGGACTGAGACACGGCCCAGACTCCTACGGGAGGCAGCAGTGGGGAATTTTCCGCAATGGGCGAAAGCCTGACGGAGCAATGCCGCGTGGAGGGAGAAGGCCCACGGGTTGTGAACTTCTTTTCCCGGAGAAGAAGCAATGACGGTATCCGGGGAATAAGCATCGACTAACTCTGTGCCAGCAGCCGCGGTAATACAGAGGATGCAAGCGTTATCCGGAATGATTGGGCGTAAAGCGTCTGTAGGTGGCTTTTTAAGTCCCCTATGTTGATTCTCTATAAGAGATAGAAGCTTTCCCGCTTGCAAGGTTTCGAGCTCCTATTTCTGGAAGAGATTGAGGAAATGCTCCTTCCGTGAGGGGCCTTTCAACCTATAGGAAGCTCTCTCATCCGAGTGGAGTTAGGCCCATTTCCTAGCTTAGTTTAAGCAGAACAGCACCATCCTAGTCCAGAGCAGTACTTCTGGGTACACGAAAGTGACGAAGTTGCTTTGACTACAGAACCATGCCTGTTTGTTGGAGCGAATTGGATGATCGGACCGAGGGCTGCCCCCTCTTCCCCTCACTCTCCTTTCCCTAATATGAACCTTGAGTCATCAAAGCCTTTCTGACTCGGCCTGGCCTGGTCGCCCTACGCGGCTGGCGCTTCAAAAGGCGAAACTCTCGTCGTAGTTGACGGTACAGTAAGAGCTTGTTGCTGGAATAACTTGTGTTGATGGAATAGAAACTCTTCTTACTCTCGTATCCGATGAAGAATAGGCCTACTCCTCCTTCATCGTCGTTGGTCCTTTTTTTACATTGTATAGTGAGAAAGCTCACCCCTGCCTTTAGACGAGATCTTATATATGATTCTCATAAACCCTAGGAGCCTCTTTTCCTTCTGGAGAGATATTTAGTCATGAAATAAATAAGAAAGATATTATTCCCTAAGAGATTGTCCAATACCTTTTGTTTAGAGTCTTTCTACTTTGGCCTTGCACCGACCATCCAATGGACCATGGACTAAACGGCCACTGCCTGAAAGGACTATGTCCATGTGACTGCCCCCCCCCCCCCCCCCAAAAGGTACATCTTGCGCCTATGGGCCGCTATAACTATCCAAGAATACACTCGAAACTGGAAGGATAAAAAAACCCACCCGATGGACTGCCGAGCTACAAGTCCTACGAGACAGGAGCGGGATTCTCTAAAAAGCCAAGGTCGTGGAGAGAAGTGGTGATCTCATCTTGCTTGCTCGGAGAGAGGAAGCTTCCGGACCACCTTTTCCAGCCAGATAGCGAGCGATCACTCAGCAATGAACACTAACTGAAAGCGGCCGGGAATGAGTACCTATCCCTTACGGGAATCGAACCCGTGTCTTCAGTCCAGGAGGCTAGTTTGAAATGAAACCCGGACTCGCTGAGGTTCACACACCTTTCTTTATGAAATTACACAGCAAGCTTCCAGCTTGGTACTAATACTGAGTTATCAGTATTTATCAAATTTGTTCCTATCTAACGGAACACTATTGGATCAAATGACAAAGGCATTGTTGAGAATAAGATGGCTTTTCCCGGATGAAATGCAAATTGGATTCATGGAACATGAGAAGGATTTCCCATTCCTTAGCCGGAAAGATATGTGGAAGACTTGATTATGGGTATATCGATCGGTCCAGCACGAATTGAAATAGGAGCCGGTTCGATAGGAAGCTTTTGAAAACGCAGTGCACCAATGTAAATAAGGAACGAGATTAATACAGAACGCTAGACCTTCATATAGGCTTGCGAAGCAACTGCAACTCGTTGTAGGTCCTCCCCTTACATTACAGTCGAGTAGCTTTCA
>NW_027506449.1:0-2500 GCF_021521415.1 Bidens hawaiensis | reverse complement strand
TTAAACTAATTAATAAAAGACAATTAATGAAACACAATACAAACAAGTTTGACTGATTCTGATGATGATGAAAAAACCGCCTAGGCTAGAATCCTCAAAGTTTCAGTTATCAAATAATTGGAAAGTAATAGTTATGGAACTAAGATCGTAAAATAGACACTTAAAAGAAAACCCGAACAGGACCCCTAACACTTCAAGAAGACACCTATGAGTTTCTAACAAGTTTAAGACACACCGGTTATATGTATTAAACTTCCTTACGGTTATCTAATTAATTTATGAAAGAGTACCTTTATAGTTAAATCCTACATTACAGCATGGAAATCAAAGGTAATTTAATAAACTCAATTGACTCACTAGACAAGGTTAATTAATCAAACCTAGATGGACTCCTTACGAAGAACTAAATTAGCAATCTTAATCAACAATGATCTAATAATAACCTATCACCTTACAGCTTTTTAGGTTAGCAGCACACTTTAATCGTTCTGACTAATAATATTTATTCCTATGGTTTTATTGTAAATCAATGTTGGCTATTATATTTTAGGCCGATGCATCGAATCGTTACTCGTTTATAATAAGAAATTAAAGAAAGACAACAAAATATTATAACGAGTAATTGAAACATTTGTCGGGTGATATATTATATTTTATTTTATTTCTTTGGTCTTATCCACGTGGCGATGGAGTGAAGACCAAGACATAAGACTAGTATAAATAGATGATTTAGGTCATTTATTTATGTAATGTGTGCATTGTGAGATTATTGATTGTGTTGAGAGTTTGCCCTCGAGGAAGAGCTCTCCCCAGGTGGTCGTTCTATTATGATTATGTATGTATGAATGTATGTATGAGTGTTCTTGATGAAAATCATTCGGTTAATGAAATCATACTTCTACATCTATCTTTTGTGTTGTGATTACAATGGTTCATCATATTATTGATTGTTAATCAAATCGAACTCTCCACATCCGTCCATTATTATCATTCAAGAGTGAATATGAGTGTGATTCGATCCTAACCCAGATCCAAGCTCCACCGTTAATACCGTTTATTCACGCTTCCGCACCGGGGCTCGGTTATCACATCAACCACAAACTAGTCAAGAACACACAGTAAATGACCTAAGAAAATCCTAGTATATGACAGACAATCACCAAGAATAATGTCGAATAATAAAACTAAAACAACCAAAACCAAGTACACAACGATGGTTCATCATAATCAAATAGTTTACTGAATCATAAAACCATAATGAAAAGAAACAAATCAACTAAAATCAAAATATAAACGATGGTTCATCATAATCCTAGGCAGTCTATAATTTTTAGTCTAGCATCTTAAAATCAAATAAATAATAATATAAGAAATCATGGTGAAAAACAGTAGAAACGAAAGATTAAAGGCGATAAAACCCGTAGTCTTCGATCTTGAACATGTAGCGCTTCACCGGGTGATTCATTGCCTTCAAAACCGCCAAATAACTCCAAAATATGCTCCAAGAAACTCCAAATTTCGCTCTGATTCGTAGGGTCTTTTTCAGGTTAAGGTTAAGGTTAAGGGTGTATTTATACTGAAACAGGGCCCAAAATCTGACAAAACGTGAAAACTTTCTGTAAAAATGGGTCTAGGCGCCGCGTGGCCATGGTTGGCCCCCATGGTCGCGCGGTGCGGCGTGTAATAATACGGGGGCCGGTCCGACCGGCCAAGTCTGGACCGGTTCTCCTTCCAGTTCCTTGCTGACACGTTCCGGCTTCTCGTTTAGGCTTGTTTTTCGCCCTTTTCTATCACGTTCAACTCCCGGAACCTACAAATCATAATAATGTTAGTAGTATACAAATCTTGACAAAAACCATAACATCCTATTGTGTGGATAAAAGATAAAATATATGGAATCTATATTTCAAATATTAGTAAACGAGTAAGTAGCGAGAAAAATGACTCATTGAAATATGAGGCGTTTAAAACGTGCATTCGTTAATATTTACCATCTAGTATGATATAAAACAAATACTTGTTATTATTGTAATTTAAAAGCTCATGTAGCTTTGTAGCAACAACAATATTATTAAATACTATTACATATAATAAGAAAGAAAGGATAATATCGAGATATGAAAATGAGCTCTCAGTCTTAACGAGTAAGTACAAGGTGATGCATTTGCATTTAAAATAAATAAAGAATATATATATTATCTATACCGATAAGATTGAAAATAATAATAAAATAATCAAACTTAATCAACAGACTCTTGGCCAACAAGGAAATTCTTGAGTATATATATATGCTTCATGTGTACAGAGTTTTACAAACCAGCACACACTTAAGTTGTTAAACGAATAGATATTTAGAACAAGTAAGCTCTAGTATATTTTGGAGGCGATTTTATAACTAGCGGGTTGTCGTCTACACCCACGATACTAACACAAGAAGGTAAGTACACGGACCATAATCATATTATTTTTACAAGCGTTTTATATAGGTTTATTTTGATAT
>NW_027506448.1:0-68885 GCF_021521415.1 Bidens hawaiensis | reverse complement strand
AAAAGAAAACGAATTGAAAACCGATTATTCAAACATCACCATGGCTTTTCTAATTTTCAATTCTAAACCATAGAGGATTAATCCTCCTTTTATAGTGAAACTATAGAGTTGTTATGTCTTAGAGAATTTATGAAAATTAATCATATTAATATAATTAAAAACAAAATTAAAATGGTTTTAACACGTTTTCAAAGTGTTTAACTCTTTTAATAACTTTTATTTAATTAACACAATCATTGGTTATTTTTATTAGTTAAAAAAATACATATGAAAAAGATGGTAATAATAATAATCCAAGATTTATTCTAGTGATTTGTATGAGAAAAGTTCATGAATAATAATCTTGATTATGAATTTTTAAATGAGCATGCAATACTACAAGGGTGGTGAAAAGTAAAATTACATAGAAATGATCACATAAATACATGAAACGAAAGTTGAGATTAATATTAATAATATTAAATATATATATATACTAAACCGAAAATTTATAATGGGTTGGGTTTTCGGGTTTAAAATTAACGAATGTTACATCAAGCTAGTTGCCTTAGCCTATTTACCTGGCTGCATACTAAAAGCCAGCAACGCTAAGTGAGTTAAACATACATTACATTCTCAAACATACATGTCCCGAAGACACATATTACATACTTAACCTTTTAAACTTTCTTTCATACATACATTATTTCTTTCTTTCTTTCAAATTTTCATACTTAATTCATGCATAATTCAACATTGTTAACATACATAATTCATGCATAAGTATCTTTACATTTTAAAGAGCGCCTTTCGCCCTATAATCTCACAGATATTATAAGGGTCTGGTCATATCCTCATAGAGATTATAAGGGTCAGGTCTCTAACATCACAGTTATTATGAGGGTCTGGTTCCTATCCTCACATATATTATAAGGGTTTGGTTCCTATCCTCACATATATTATAAGGGTCTGGTCTCTAACATCGCAGATATTATAAGGGTATAGTCCCTTCATTCCATACGACCATACAACAATACGTCCATGCATACATTTCTTCAAATTATCATTCATATAATTACATTCATACTTTTAACTTTCTCAATATCATACATATATCATTCATAAAACACTTACATATCATACATACCACTTACCACTCAAGGTAAGTGATATTAACCAATAACATCGAGTATGCACACAATCCTGAAAACATAACAAGGAAATGAGGCTAGAAACTCACCTAGATCCTGTTTCTCTCGGAGATAACTGTACACCCCTCCTTAGTTGTGCACGATAACAGTGTAATATATATAACTATAAATTAACTACTTCTAACCCAGATCATAAGTGAAACCTCTAACGAATGGGGGTCCCGGGAGGCAGCTCCCTTGACAGCGGGGTCCTAGGACAGCAGCTCCTAGCAGGGTCAAATGGGCAAAGCCCCTGGCTGCGGTAGCTTGGAAAAATTTATTTTCGTTAATAAGGCTTCATTAAAAATTCAATAGAAAAATGCATCTTTAAACTAATCGAATCAAATCGAGTTTTACAAACGAATGAATCGATTTACGAAATAAATCGAATCGAATCGAATTCTAAAACGAATTGAATCAAGTATTACAAATGAATCAAATTATGAAACGAATCATATCGAGTTTTTCTTCAAACAAATCGAATTCTCAAGAATTCGATTCAAAAACTCGTTTTCATATCCTTCCAATTTAATCGTTTTCTTCTATCCCATTATGCTCGTTTTACCAATATAACGAGTTCTGGGCTATATCAGCATCATATACTAACTCTTATGTGTCCGAATGTCACCCGTTCGGCCCGTTTTGCACCCGTTAAGTCGTTTACCATAAATTTTATATTTTTTCTAATACTATAAGGTCCGGTTTATTGTTACCTCAAACACTTAGCCTTTTAACAAAAAAAAACATACCTTTTTGGTTCGGGTTTGAGTCTAGACGTATATCTGGACATGTATCTTGCTTCGGGTCTTATTCAACACATGAATCTAGACGTGTTTCTTGTTTGTCTATAGAAATTTGCTGCAAATCACTCTCTTTCTTGCTTGGATCTGGATCTGGGGTGAAGGAGAGTCTTTATGTGTGTTTTTGAGTGTGTGGAGACAAATATGGAAATGAGGGTTGAGGTTTTTATGGAGGATTAAGGTCATTTAAATACCCTAAGCCCATGGACCTAAGGCCCATCACCATCCATTATTCCATCTTTTATTGTCCAAGTCCACACTTTATTATTACTATTTAACTTAACTAGATAATAACACACCATTTAGTAAACAAAATTCTTTTATTTATTTTATCAAAGGTAGGATGTTACAATTGATAAAGGGGTTGATTAATATTGTGGGTTTCAAGCAAAAAGTGAGTTTAAACGAGTGTTCTGTCCAAATATTGATATAAGGTCAAATCCGGATATGACATAACCATGAAGTATTAATAAAGTCAAAAATAAAAGAAATCATAAAATAAACAAATGCATAATGTTTAAATTGAAAAAAATAAAACCTATGTTAAACATAAACCCTATATGAGACTTTAATCAAATTGGATGTGATAATCCATCAATTCATTGAAATTGGATGAGGGCTTTTGATCCAGTGATATTAATTAATGGAAAAACATCAATCACTTACCCAGAAATAACTTGGAGATTGAAAGAGGCTTGAACAGTGGAATTTTAAAAGTTAATCCTTGAAGAAACTCAAGAACAAAGAGAAATTCATAATTGTGGAGGCAGATTAAGTTGAGGTAATGATTGAGCAGTAGACGGGGGTTATTTAAATAGATAGAGCATGAATTAAGCATCAAGAGTTTAGGTCAAATATGGCATAAAATCACAAAATTGACTAATTTAGGGCTTGACTTGGAGGTGAAGCTAATGGATTAATATTCAGCTACTATAAAGCAATTACAATAAAGTGGCAGACAAACGGGCAACAAGCTGCACCGCAACCCCCTTTTGAATAGCAAACGGGCTAATGGATTAGTGTAGGAATGATGCCTAAATACATCAAAGTCGTTTAATCAAGAGAGTACACAATATTGGGTTTCCAAACTGATCAAACCGACACCTTTAAGAACATTCGCGATCTGCACCTGCGACGCGTCATGGATTTAGCCATCGTGTGTCATGATGTTGATACTGTAGGCATACATTTGAATACATCACATATCGCAACAGCTAAAAGATTAACCCTTTGTGTAGCGCGGCCTAAATGGACTCTGAAAAAACCCTAGGATTGTCATGCATTGCAAAGCGTGGAGAAAGACTCCGTCGGGTAGCGTGGCGAGCAAGAAAAATCCAAAAGTTTAGTTTTTAACACCTTTGACTCTTGAACTTTAATTTAATACATTTAATGCATAAGATTAAGCGTTTTGAGATAGAGTATACTTAGTCATAACATAATACAAATCAATACTAATAATGTGATTTTTCGTTGATTATAAAGATCCGAATTACAAACCCATGTGGTTAAAACAAATACAAATATGAATTCAAAAATGACAAATGTCACAATATATTCGTTGATATATAACCGTTGGGCTAAAAAATATATTTTTTACCACTTTTAAATACACATGTCTCACATTTTATTTTTCGCACATTAATTTCTATAAGCATATCTCTTCACTTTTAACCATTTCACTCAAAATCACACACTAATGGTACATAAAATACCGATCAAGAATTTGAACCAATGATGAAGAACTGGCATTGGCAATGATTTTGATGAATGCGCTGGATAACCACATGGTCATTTGGATGGAAATAGCTGAATTTCAACAAAATTTTGATGTAGTACATAAATCGCACAAGACACCAAATGTATTTAAAGTGGAGAGATTTGAAACACGAGGTTACCATAGCGAACTTTTTATCAACGCACTTGAAAGACGAACAGATGTTGATGCTATTGTCGAGGCCATTCGTGAGTACATACACCACCACAAATATTTATTTAACAACTTGGGAATGCTCTATTAAATCATCTAATCATTCAAGTGGTTCCGGGGAAACGTGAAGATTCTGACACAAACCTCTTCGGATGTTGAGAATTATTTTTTTGACAGAATTACAAAAAATGTGTTTTATGTTTGTAGCAAATTCATTGCATGTCCTTTATCATTAAAATTGATCTGTTTTATTATAAATCCAATAGCGTTTGTCCTTTGGCCTAACTCATTTAGTTTACTTCGTTAAATCTGATCATGTGCCTTGCACATGAAGGCAACTTGGTCATTTTACCCATTTATTAAAAAAATATATTTTAATAACTAAAAGAATATATTTTTTTTAGAAAAAAAGTAGTATTTTGTGTTATATTATAATGAATTTAGTATTTTGTTTATGTTACAACGAATATAATTAGTATTTTTTTTTATGTTATAACAAATATAATTAGTATTTTGTTTTATGTAAAAAATTTGGGTATGTTTGGTTGGAGGTAATGAAATGAAGGAGGAATGGAATGAGAGAAGAAATGGAATGGGTAAGGGAATGAAATGGATCATTACTATTCATTTGTCTTGTTTGGTTAACCTATGGGAATGAAATGAATTATTACTTTATGTTGTTTGGTATCCAAAAAAATTGTAGAAATGATATTGAAATTTTATAAACACTCTTATCTCAAGATAATTTTTTTACCAAATAAATAAGCAGCAATGGCGACAGTAGGGGTGGCTCCGGCGAAGAAAATGGAAGTGGCGGTGGCAATGGTGGTAGTGCTGGCGGTAGGGACGATTGTTGTTGTTGTGGTGGTGGTGGTGGTGCGGGTGACGGTGGTCAAGCGGTGGTAGCATTGGTAGCGAAAGCGATGGTAGGGTGGCGACGACGGTGGTGGCAATCAAGTGGTGGTGGCGGAGAAGGTGGTGATGGCGACGGTGACGGTCAGGTGGTGGTGGTGGTGGTGGTGGCGATGATAGTGGGGGTGGTTGTTGTTAGGTGATTGTGTTGTTGAGAAAGTAGGGTGAATGAGGAATGAAATAAAAAAAGGGTGGTTAAAATGAATGGTTTTGATGGAATGAGATTCCAAGTGTAATGGATTATTCCATTCCATTGAGCAACCCTTTTTTCATTCTAACACAATGAATCATTTCATTCCCCCTGTCATTCTTGCATTCCAAACACTACTTTAGTGTTAATGAAAGTTCATTAAAAAAGAAGGGTTCAGAATAAATTCTCAACTTTCACTTGTTGGCTGGGGACACCCTTAACTAACAAAATGTTCATCGCTGCTCCCAACTTATTTTCTTCTACCACTCCTAAAATAATGAGGACCTAACTTCATTAGTATATTGCTGACATGACACTCTTTTATGATGAAATAAATAAAAATAATGGGTCCCAACCTAGCAACCACCACTTCATCTTTTTTTCCCCTAAAAGTTCCTAACCTCCATTCCACATGCCACCATCCAACTAGTCACCTCCACCTCCACCGTCACCATCCACCGTCACCCTTCCCTTTTGTTTTTCAGGTCACCGCCTGATGCGCAAAACGGTCTATTAAAAACATAACCTAACTTAGACATTCTAGTTTTAAATTTATAAATCTAGACTCTCCTAATGCTAGACCACTAGACAGGCAAATGTACCTATCAACTGTAGTAAAGACTAATGAAATCCGGATAATGAACTCAAAGGACACTAGCGACACCGAAACTAGACTCTGACTAATAACTTAAATAAGTAGATTTAATTGATTTTTGTGTTTTTTAAAGTAATAAATATAAACTAAATAATATTTAAACTAAAATTGACACTAAAAATAGACATGAACAAATAGAATTAGAACTTAAATAGGGGGAAACAACTACCTAGGCAAGGAATTATACTAGTCAACTCGTAACATCTCGGAATTGGATTTATGATTGGTACCGTATTCTAAAAATATGAAACTTAAGGAATAACTAAAGTATGCTAGATTACCTCCCGGTCTCACCAACAATACCTAAGAACCTTAAATGTCATGTAAAGCTCAACGGTTTAATGGTTCGGATCACTTCCCGGTCTCACCTTACCTAATTATGCTAAGGTACCCAAAGACTAAATTACCTCCCGGTCTCTCTAATCACAAAACACACTAAGGCGTAAAGGGGTATTCTATTTAATTTGGTTATAACTCGGATCAGTAAGAATCTAAAGGAATCTAGGGTAACTCACTCCCGTGCAATCACTACCCAAACCCACAAAAAACCAAAACAGACGACACTTAATTACCTCCCGGTCTCTCAAGTGACAGAATATAAGGTATCTCTAAACTCTCAATTACTGCTTCTATGGAATACATTAACAATATACCATAAACTAGTTGTAAACACACAGTAAACAACCTAATACGCATCCATATATGAAAGACATTCACAAAGACGCACATGGAACAAAAACTGATTATAAATTAATACCAAATACGCATATGCATCACAACCAAATAAAATAAAAACTTTACCAAAACATGAACCGATCAATAATAACCCAAAACTGAAAATAAAACGAGTCTAACAAGTATTCATCCAAACCCAGGCATTCTAAAAATTTAGCCAATCATAACTACGAATGAAACAAAGATAACATATGTATTGCGATTCATCGTAAAAAGATATAAATATGATTGAGCTACTAGCTTGTGAGCTTAAATTATTGAGGTGCATGTCTGGTAGCTTAAATTAATTCACGTGTTAGCTTGTTTGCTTCTTTTCTTTTGTTTGAATTTGGCCGTGACTTTAGTGACCTACGTGCTTACTTGTTCTTGATTGATTATTCGCACCACAGGGTGGAGGCGCCTCCCAATCTGCCCTCCTTTCAATTAATTCTATACGCATATACATATATTCTTCAAATTGACATAACATGTATTTTCTTAACCCTTGCTTTTGTATAATTGCAGCCCATTAATTCTAACACATGTTAAAGCCCACCCACATTTGGATTGCATCCCACTTAAATTAATCCTCTTGCATCCATCCGACCACTGTCAACTGCTCACGCCAATTTCATGCTAATTGTTTAAATATCTTCTTGTCTTTCCTGTATCTTTAGGAATTCATATTACTAATAATAGTCAAATTTCCTGTATCTTTAGGAATTCATATTACTAATAATAGTCAAATGATAGCATTAAATCTCAAAATCCAATTAGTTTCAATTATAGCCACATTGCTTTTATATTTCTATGATTTATACGAGACTTCCAAATTAAGAACTTTGTTACGTTAATGATCATTAAGATCATTTAACTCAACTGCGTCATTTTAGCTCGTTTTCTCTTGAGACTTTTAAAATATAAATATAAGCCAAATGGAAATATTTTCAATAAAAACATGGCTCAAAAGTACTTAAAAGTGTAGGAAATATTTATATAATAATATGAATACATTTGACCATATCACCGCCGTACCACCATGGAGCCGCCACCACCCATCCGTTATATTACTCCAACTATAGAATAATGTGTACGAAACTGACTAAAATTTGCCATATTCCCGTGCTAACTGAATTCAAGTTCTTCAAGCTGAAACAATCTAATGCACCACAATTCTTAACGCAAAAATAAATGAGGTCTTTGATCTTCCCGTCAAGCTATTACCACAATTTGAATAACAATAGGCGCCCTAGAATTAACATGATTTATAGCAGAAAAAAATACGCAGGAACTGCTTGATGACCTCTAAACCGAACCGAAAATGCAACCCTAACCAAACAAGCAAGAATATATGTTCAATTATGCACCAATTGTAAACCTATCCCAGCCCTTGATGAGATGAAAAAACCTTAGAATTGCACACCAATTGCAATATCAGACAAAACAACTACGAAAGGATTTTAACAAAGCACGGTGTTAAAGTGGTGCATTGGTGGTGGTGGCTCCATGGTGGTGTGGCGGTGACCCGAAAGACACGGGGGAGGGGGTGAAGGTGGGTGGTGGTAATGTGGTTAGTATATATATATA
Source organism: Bidens hawaiensis (assembly GCF_021521415.1). Lineage (NCBI taxonomy): Eukaryota > Viridiplantae > Streptophyta > Magnoliopsida > Asterales > Asteraceae > Bidens > Bidens hawaiensis. The sequence goes on along the minus strand of NW_027506448.1, from coordinate 60,931 downwards.
TATATATATATATATATATATATATATATATATATATATATGGGAGGGTTATTTTGAGAACCATTGTGAGTTTTAAGAACTTTAAGAACTCACTTTTTAACCACACATTTAATTAAATGAGATGAAATATGTGGCTGAGATTAAATTCAATTAAAAAATGAAGCAGAAGAGAGAATAAGTATTTTTGATAATTACACAAGTTTAAACGTTAGTTACACATGTGTAAAAAGTCGATTCGGTGTGTAAAAAAATACCGTAATTTTTTGTACATGACTTACACTTACGTATTACACATGTGTAAAAAAATTCGAAAGAAAATTTGTTACGTTGAGTTCTTTCGAGTTCTTAAAACTCAAAATGGTTCTCAAAAGAAATCAATCCTATATATATATATATATATATTTGTTGAGAAATCAAAAAGATGAAGTGGTGGTGTGGGACCCATGATTTTTGTTTATTTTATCATTAAAAAGAATGTCACGTCAGCAATATATTAACATAGTTGTTTTGGACAAAAATATGTCAAGGATCACGTATCCAAATCTGTTAAGTGAGGTAAGGTGCTAACTCGGTAAAAGCAAGTGTATGATTGTAATATAGGTGAATACAATGATTTGATCACAAGGAAAAAGCCCTTAATCACGATAGTCTTACTTCGGTCAAAACTTATCGAGGTAATCGTTGGTAAAATAACTCCGGTCAAGGATTTATAAGATAATCTTTGGTCGGATTACTTTAGTCAATGATCAACAAGGTAACCTTTGGTCGGTGAGCATGTGATTATCGTGGTCTCCGGCACAAAAAACCCCCCGGACGGTGAAAACTATCACCGTCGAGTTTATTGATTAACAAAAAGGTATTAGAAGTGTTTGTGGAGTTTATGATCGAGATTACAACCAAAGCTAGTGAATAGAGAGAGTGTTCGGTTCTGCTCTAGTGTGTGTGTAGATACATGTGTATTTCTAGCTCGATCATACTCAAATATATAAGAAAAAAGTAATTAACAAACTTAACAACTTCGCCCTATAAATCCGTTAGTCTTCCATTCTTCACCAACGTGCTCTTTGACCACGTGCTGATAGTCACTCACTAGCGAACAAAGCGGTAGACCAGGTCTAGATACCGTTGTTATTATTTAAACGTCAATCTTCTAGAGAGTTCGTCCAGAATCGGCTATGTTGAATTAGGATCCTGGATCTATGCTCCAGCTAAAGGTTGTCTTGTGAGGATAATTGATGCAAGTCCGTCTCACAGTTGATATACCTGTCTAACACATCACCATACTAAACGCAATCATTAGTAAACAAACAATACCGAGGATCGTCGATCCTTTATATCCTGATGTATATTTCAAGGATAAACTATCTATAAGACAGTCAAGGATAAAGGATCCTCAGTATAAAAATCGTGGCCTAACAATTGCCCCCAAAATGGCGGGTGACAGTGGAGCACATCTGTCATTTTAAAATTTGAAATCCTGTGAAAACTGAATGATGGGACGGTTTTGCCAGAAAATTTACCATTTAGCCCCCAAGGTTAATTATAATCGTCTATATATGATGCCCTATATCTTAGATTATATACACCTTCATCCGACGCATCAGGTATTCTTCTAACCTCTGCATCTTATTTTCTTTAATCATGTCCGCCGCTTCTTCTTCTTCTCCGGCCCCTTCTAAACCTTCTGAAAAGTCATCCGGTGGTTCCGAACTAGTCGAAATGGAACCTCAAGGTCTGCTTTCCAACCCATCTTCTGAGATTTGTAAGCTCACGGATCCCGAAGTTGACAGTTTCCGTGTAAGGCCCCGTTACCGGTAGCCCTACTTTCATGTTGGATTTACTCATAAACGCAATTCTAAATATCAGAGTAAATTAAAACATTCCCGGAACATTAAAAACATTTAAACCATTACATTTCATAACCATAATTCTTGTCTTATCGAGCATTCATAGTCATTTAAAAACAAAACATAGTCTTTTAAAATAAAACATCATAGCAAAATCTTCAGATGCTAGCTTCGTCCAACTCTGCCATGTGTCCTCCTCAAGCTACCTACCTCGTTCTACTCACCTGCGTGCATACTAAAAGTCAGCAACGCTGAGTGAGTTCTAGTTAATCACATAATCATACAATACCTTCTTACATTTCATACTTAACCTCTTAACTTTCTTTCATACACACATAAGTGCATATACTTTCATTCTTACTTTCATACTTTCTTTACATTCATAATCATACGTTTTAAAGAGCCTTTCGCCCTATAAACTCACAGATATTATTAGGGTCTGGTCCCTAACATCACAGATATTATTAGGGTCTGGTCCCTCTTCGTTACCATACAACCATGCCTTTCCTTCGTTTATTAACTTTATCGCATTCATACATATAAGCAAATACATTATACTTACCTTATACGTAACACTACAACCTGACAGTACGTGCAATATCCAAAGATCGTTCACGTACTAACAAGCAATCACTCATACATTTCACATCATTCTTATAAGGCATACACTTATCACTTAGGTTAAGTGTATTAACAAACATATCGAGTATGCACACAGTCCCGAAAACATAACACAGAAGTGGGGCTAGAAACTCACCTGAAGTCGGTTACGTTCACCGTTAATTGTTATTCCTTTCTTCAGTTGGGCGCGGCTAACTGTATAACAATTACTCGTATTAATTATCTATTACTAGCCATATCACTAGCTTATTTGTAATTAATTCATTCCTTTCTAAGTTCAGGGACCATTCTGTCCTTCTATTAAACTTCAATTCGTTACTTTGGTCTTAGCGAATTAGACCTTCTAATTCGTTATCTTTGTTAACGAATGGTCTTAAAGAATCAAGGGTAATTCGTTACCCTTTTCCTTAACGAATCGGATAAAGAATCAAGCCTAGTTCGTTAGGCTTCCTTATGCGAATCAGCTAAAGAATCACCCTCTAGTTCTCTAAGTTCCCTTAGCGAATCAGCTAAAGAATCACCCTCTAGTTCTCTAAGTTTCCTTAGCGAACTAGCTAAAGAATCACCCTCTGATTCTCTAAGTTTCCTTAGCGAACTAGCTAAAGAATCACCCTCTAGTTCTCTAAGTTCCCTTAGCGAATCAGCTAAAGAATCACCCTCTAGTTCTCTAAGTTTCCTTAGCGAACTAGCTAAAGAATCACCCTCTAGTTCTCTAAGTTTCCTTAGCGAACTAGGGTTAGGTCAGGGAACATTCCCTGACACCTTTATCTTTTCCGGCGCCGCCTTTCCGGCGCCGTCATCGCCGGAAAACCGCGTTTTCGCCGGAAAAACGAGATCTCACTCGTTCTTCCACCGTTTTCATCGTTTTTCGTCCTGTTTGATCCAGATTTGAGCTAGGGTGATCCCTAAACTCATCTTAGGTCCGGTTTATACCCGATTCCACCTGGATCTTGTGATTTAAACGGTTTAATGGTGTCGGCTCATCGTTACGCGACTATGACTAACGTTTTAGGCTTGTACAATATTAAACTATCATTACCTTGGGTCGGTGCTCGGTTTCCTTCTTGATTTCGGCTAGAGATAAGGAAGAACTAGAGAGAAATCTTAAGTGTGTGTTTTGGGTGGTGTATGAAATATGTGTGAATGAGGATTAAATGGATATTAAGGGTTTATATATTTATGGATCATGGGCTTAAGCCCATGGTCTTTCCTTCTTTCTTTCCTAACCCAAGTCCATAACCCATATTCATTTAACCAACACTAGCCTAACTCGTATTCTATTTATCTAAACCGATAACGACCCACTATGAAATAACGAAATTTATTTTTATTATAATAACCGAAAGTAGGATGTTACAAGTCTTCCCTCCTAAAAGAGGTTTCGTCCCCGAAACCTAACTATTACATAAACAAATTTGGGTAAAACTTGCGCATCTCACCTCCGCTTCCCAAGTAGCATCTGAACCTTTGTGATGCTTCCATATCACCTTCACTAAAGGTATAACCTTATGACGAAGCTGCTTCTCCTTGCGGTCAACTATCTCGATCGGTTGCTCAATGTAGTTCAACTGTTCATCAACCTCAATGTCCATTAATGGCACGTGGGACGTGTCATCAGCTAGACATTTTCTCAGATGAGAAACATGGAAGGTTGAATGAATTCCTTCTAACTCTTCTGGCAAGTCTAGTTTATAAGCCACTTCGCCTACACGATCTATAATTTTAAACGGTCCAATGTACCTTAGACTCAATTTCCCCCTCTTTCTAAAACGGATAATTCCTTTCCAAGGCAAGACCTTAAGTATCACATTGTCATCAATGTTAAACTCAATCGGTCGTCGCCGCTTATCCGCATACGACTTCTGTCTGTCTTGAGTGGCTTTCATTCTTGCTTTGATCTGATCGAACCTTGAAGACGTTTCTTGAACCACTTCTAGGCTTCCCATTTCCTTCTGACCAATCTCACCCCAACACACCGGGGTTCTACATCGTCTACCGTAAAGCATCTCAAACGGTGGCATACCAATACTTGAATGGTAACTGTTGTTATAGGAGAACTCTGCCAGGTGCAGATGATCATCCCAACTTCCACCAAAATCTAAAACACAAGCACGCAACATATCCTCAAGGGTTTGGATCGTCCTTTCAGACTGTCCATCGGTTTGAGGATGATACGCCGTACTGATGTTCAACCTCGTCCCCACAGCTTCATGGAATTTCTTCCAGAACCTCGAAGTAAACCGTGTATCTCTATCAGACACGATCGATAACGGTACTCCATGCTTGGTTACAACTTCTTTAATGAACAAGCTTGCTAACGTTTCTGACGAGATGGCCTCTTGTATGGGTAGAAAGTGAGCACCCTTGGTCAAACGGTCCACAATCACCCAGATAATATCATGATGCTTAGCTGTACGAGGTAGCTTAGTTATGAAATCCATGGTGATGTGTTCCCATTTCCACTCAGTTATATCTAGCGGTTGCATCTTCCCATAAGGCTTTTGATGTTCGGCTTTGACTTGTAAGCAAGTTAAGCACTTACTAACATAATCCACTACATCATTCTTCATCCCAGGCCACCAGTAGTCTCTTTTCAAATCTTGATACGTCTTTGTAGCTCCTGGATGAATCGAATATCTTGACTTTTGAGCCTCATCTAAGATTCGACTTCTAAGATCACCATAGCGTGGGATCCACATACGGTCGAACCTAGTCTTAACTCCATGAGTGTTTTCCATCAACTCATCTCGCTGGCCATAAATCCTTTCTTTCTTTACTAACCCTTCATCTACTAACACCTCAGACTGCACCTTGATGATTTCTTCAAAAAGACTTGGGTTCATGATCAACTGGTATGACTTTACTATTGTAAGGACTTCCTCGTTCTTACGTCTTAGCGCGTCGGCGACCACATTAGCTTTACCGGGGTAGTACTTGATCTCACAGTCGTAATCCTTTATCAATTCTAACCTTCTTCTCTGCCTCATGTTTAATTCCTTCTGCTCAAAGAAATACTTAAACTCTTATGATCTGTATAAATAGTACACTTAGTACCATACAGGTAATGCCTCCATATCTTTAAGGCATGCACTACTGCCTCTAGCTCTAAATCATGGGTCGGATAAGTACTCTCGTGGAATTTCAACTGTCTAGACGCGTAAGCTATCACCTTCCCTCGTTGCATCAACACGCAACCTAGCCCTTGATGCGAGGCATCGGCACAAACAACTAAATCCTCGTCACCATCGGGTAGAGCAAGGATTGGAGCTTGCGTGAGTCTCTTCTTTAACTCCTGAAAAGCTTCTTCTTGAAACTTACCCCAACTAAATACTATCGACTTTCGGGTCATACCGGTCAACGGTGCGGCTATCTTGGAGAAACCTTCGATGAATCTCCTATAGTAGCCAGCTAACCCTAGGAAGCTTCGTATATCAGTCGGATTCTGTGGAGTCTTCCAATTCGTTATCGCTTCAATTTTAGCTGGGTCAACGGTAATCCCTTCAGGATTAATCACGTGACCTAGAGATTGCACTTCTCTTAACCAGAACGCGCATTTCGAAAACTTAGCATACAACTTCTCTCTCTTCAGGGTCTCCAATACTTCTCTCAGATGCTCAGCATGATCGGACTCGCTCCTGGAATAGATCAATATATCATCCATAAAGACGATTACTGACTTATCCAGCATTGGCCGACACACCCTATTCATCATGTCCATATATGTAGCTTGAGCATTCGTCTATCCATGATATCAAGATAAACTTGTAGTATTCATATCGCGTCTGAAATGTTGTCTTAGGGATGTCTGTCTCTTTCACTTTCAACTGATGATAGCCTGCTCTGAGGTCTATTTACGAGAACCAACTCGCACCTTGCATTTGATCAAACAAATTATCCATTTGTGGCAATATCCATTCTTCACAGTAAGCTTGTTCAACTCGTAGAAATCTATACACATTCCCATACTTCCATCTTTTTCCTTCATGAACATCGCCGGTACAACACGTAGGGAAATACTCGGCATAGAACGCCTTCGTCGAGGAGTTCTTGTAGACGGGACATTAACTCTTTCATCTTGGAGGCACCAGGCGGTAAGGTGCTTTCGCGACGGGCTGTGCTCCTGGTATTAACTCTATCTAGAATCCTACCTTTCTTTCCAGTGCAAACCCCAGAAGGTCCTACGAGAACACTTCTTGTTAGTCACATACTACTGGAACATCCTTCATTTCTTTCGTGTCGGTCGTAGCTTTGACAACATACGCCAGGTAGGCACTGCACCCTTGCCTTTACAAACCTTCAGGTTCTATCATCGGAATGACGTTAGGCTTTGAACTTTCCTTATTACCATAAACTGTCACTATACCGCCATCCAATGACATAAACCTTATCAACTTACTCTTACATGCTATACGATCTTTAACTCAGACGTCAAATCCATTCCCAAACGACATCGAATTCTCTTAAGGTCAATCATAAAGAGTAGAAAGGAACTCACGTCCCTCTAGTTCTACCTTACAATTCTTAACCATTCTCATACTTTGACGAAAGTATCGCTAGTGGTCTCTTCCATAAAGTATCAGGTACACAACTACCTTCTTCTTTACGTCTTATTTCATATTTGCTAAACTATGTAGTCTCATACTTTCATTCCTTTTCAATTAGGATGCCTCGGCTTTCACCCGTCCTTCTCGATCATCTCTACTTTCTCGTCATTCGCTTTGTTACTCACGATCCCAGCAAGCCCCTTTATGGAGTTAACAATTGCAGACATACTACCTGTCTTGACTCATTCTAGTTGGATTATCTCTATTTCTTTCATGCTACTTCCATTTGACTTCACAGTTCGGGCTACCTTTGATGCTTCGGCGAACATTTTTGGCATCGTAGTGCGAAACATTTGAGCAACTCCCTTGGTGTACATGATTACAAGCTCCAGGCGCGATCCTTCTTCTTTACTTCCTGAAGTCGAAGTCCTATTGCTTTCGTATATTACTTTATCACACCTTTTTCAACAGGCGTCTGGTTGGCACGTGTCTTACCACGACGTCCAGTACGACCTCTTCGCGCTCGTCTTTTTTTTAGTAGTCATCTATCTTATCTCTAGGAAACACAAATGTTATCACTCTAGGAATTATTTAGCACATGATTCGCAAGGTAAGTAGTTAATGACAGTGGCCAAGTGTAATTAACTCTTTACATTACTCCTCAGGTTCTACATATTTCCCTTTGTGATTTCACTTGTGCTAGTTTCTACTTCACACACAATCATAATCATACATATAACCTACATTCTTATCCCTAGCAATTAAGCTAGCATACACACATTATTTCTTTAGCAATTTAGCTAACATTCAAACATTCTTTCTATAGCAATTAAGCTAACTTCCTTACACATTCTTACATTATACATGAAATTAATCATATACTTTACCTTTACCGAGCTTGCTTGTGTGACACATGGCTATCTAGAACTGGCATTTTCTTTCATTTCTTACTTTAATCCCATTCTCTGTTCGAGTCTAAGCATGTAGGATGCTTAAATCTCTCGAACTTTGCTCTGATACCAACTTGTAAGGCCCCGTTACCGGTAGCCTTACTTTCGTGTTGGATTTACTCATAAACGCAGTTCTAAATATCAGAGTTAATTAAAACATTCGCAGAACATTAAAAACATTCAAACCATTACATTCCATAACCATAATTCTTGTCTTATCGAGCATTCATAGTCATTTAAAAACAAAACATAGTCTTTTAAAATAAGACATCATAACAAAATCTTCAGATGCCAGCTTCATTCAACTCTGCCACGTGTCCTCCTCAAGCTACCTGCCTCGTTCTACTCACCTGCGTGCATACTAAAAGTCAGCTACGCTGAGTGAGTTCTAGTTAATCACATAATGATACAATACCTTCTTACATTTCATACTTAACCTCTTAACTTTCTTTCATACACACATAAGTGCATATACTTTCATTCTTACCTTCATACTTTCTTTACATACATAATCATACGTTTTAAAGAGCCTTTCGCCCTATAACCTCACAGATATTACAAGGGTCTGGTCCTAACATCACAGATATTATTAGGGTCTGGTCCCTAACATCACAGATATTATTAGGGTCTGGTCCCTAACATCACATATATTATTAGGGCCTGGTCCCTAACATCACAGATATTATTAGGGTCTGGTCCCTCTTCGTTACCATACAACCATGCCTTTCCTTCGTTTATTAACTTTATCGCATTCATACATATAAGCAAATACATTATACTTACCTTATACGTAACACTACAACCTGACAGTACGTGCAATATCCAAAGATCATTCATGTACTAACATGAAATCACTCATACATTTCACATCATTCATATAAGGCATACACTTATCACTTAGGATAAGTGTATTAACAAACATATCGAGTATGCACATAGCCCCGAAAACATAACACAGAAGTGGGGCTAGAAACTCACATGAAGTCGGTTACGTTCACTGTTAATTGTTATTCCTTTCTTCAGTTGGGCGCGGCTAACTGTATAACAATTACTCGTATTAATTATCTATTACTAGCCATATAACTAGCTTATTAGTAATTAATTCATTCCTTTCTAAGTTCAGGGACTATTCTGTCCTTCTGTTAAACTTCAATTCGTTACTTTGGTCTTAGCGAATTAGACCTTCTAATTCGTTATCTTTGTTAACGAATGGTCTTAAAGAATCAAGGGTAATTCGTTACCCTTTTCTTTAACGAATCGGATAAAGAATCAAGCCTAGTTCGTTAGGCTTCCTTATGCAAATCAGCTAAAGAATCACCCTCTGGTTCTCTAAGTTCCCTTAGCGAATCAGCTAGAGAATCACCCTCTAGTTCTCTAAGTTCCCTTAGCAAATCAGCTAAAGAATCACCCTCTAGTTCTCTAAGTTTCCTTAGCGAACTAGCTAAAGAATCACCCTCTGATTCTCTAAGTTTCCTTAGCGAACTAGCTAAAGAATCACCCTCTAGTTCTCTAAGTTTCCTTAGCGAACTAGCTAAGAATCACCCTCTAGTTCTCTAAGTTTCCTTAGCGAACTAGCTAAAGAATCACCCTCTAGTTCTCTAAGTTTCCTTAGCGAACTAGGGTTAGGTCAGGGAATCCAGCATTAGATGCGATATTTATTCCAAGGTTTGGATCTGCTTTCCGGTAACTCCCTTTCTTATCGGCTATAAATTCCCTTTTCCGCCTTTTACTCAAAGCTTTTTTGATTCTACCGGTATATATTACATGCAAGCCATGCCAATGATTTGGAGAGTTCTTATCACTATCGAAAGAATCATTGAGGAGGAAAAAATCGATTTTGGCCTTCCGGAGTTGTCATATCTGTATACCCTCACTACATTCGGTTCTTCCTGTTTTATTTTCTAATCCAAGCCCCGACAGCCCCACCCGATCTCCAAAGCCATGTTAAATGATTCCATATGGAAGAATCAATTTTTCTTCGTTAAACGCGACTCGATACCAGGGGGAATGATCTCCCTTCAACGTGGGTCACGAAGGGTAGGATCCCGGATCCTTAAGGAGTATCAGGATCCCTTATTCTTCAATCTTTATCCTTACACTGTTTTTGTTTTCTCTAGTTGAGAACTTCGCTTCGCTGAGCAAATTACATGGAGCCGAAGAAAAAGCAAAACAGTTCCTGGAACTGGATACCGCAGTTAGAACCTTTCAAGCTCGTTTTGTTGAAGGCTTTTGTGATATCCCCTCAAGTTCAAGCATGTCAAGTAAGTTAATAATTTTAAAGTAATTAGAATAAAATAGAATACTTATCTGTCGATTTTTCTTCCACAGGCACCAAGAAATCTGGAAAGTCTGCACTCAAGTTCTCTCTTGACGACATCGACTGCATGGTTACTTCTCCTGCTGCCAAGAAGGAGGCTTCAAAAGCTGGTACCAGCTCCGAGCCCAAGACCGCCACTACCAGGGCCAAATCTGCAGCTTCCAAGAGGAAGAGATCCTCTGATCCCGAGACTCACTGTGACATTGTCTGTTCCGTAAGTATACCTTATTTTTTACTTCGGTGATTTAGGATCCAGTATTGTTCCAATCTTGACATGGAGTTTATTGGTAGGCTGTGGTTGCTATGAGGGACTATTATAAGAAGACTATCCTTCAGATGAGTGAGAAGATGGCAGGGTTAGGGAAGGCTGCGGTTGCTAAGGATAAGGCTATGATCCAACTCAAGAAACAATTGGAGAATCAGATATCCTCAGCTGAAGCCCAACGTCAAGAGGCAGTAGAGCAGGCAACTGATGAAGCCAAAGTGTGGGCTGCTAGGTCAATCTTCCAAGCGCGGATCAAGATGGCAACGGAGGCCGGTGATCCCGCATTCGACAAGTCGGCTTGGGATGTTGAGAAATGGAAAGCTGCTCTTGACGACCTTGGTGGTGAGGACGACGAGGAGATTCTTGAGAACACCGAGGCTGGGACCAGTGGCGTTAAGGAGGCGGTTGAATCTAGCAAGGGAGGAGATGATGCTGCGGTTGATGATGCAGCTTAAGTGGGCGATGAAGGATATTAAAGACAAGGCCCGAGCCCCCTTTTTTTTTGGTGTTGATGTTTTTATGAACAATTTCTATGGTATGTAATAAACAATAGTTTCTAGGATAAAGGATCTATGATCCTTAAAACAATTGGCGGGGGTGACAAAGGTGGAGGGATCCTCTGTTTGTGGGGATGAAGCCTTTGTTGCCCCTGTTTTTAATTTCCTGCACTTTATGAACTATTAGTAACTTCAACTTAACCCGGATGGATGGTCCATTTTTTCGTATGGTGAAGTCCGGGTTAGGTAATTTTGGATAAGTCCTTGGGGCTCATTCTAGTTAATATATAAATCTTTTGACTATCTATTTGTTTATTCATTTTCACACACTTGTTAAATATAAGTTTAGCATTATTGATAATTTGGAAAATAATTTCTTGTAAAAGACGTATAGGATAAAAGATCCTTAAGAAAATCTTTTAGGATAAAATATCCTTAAAAAATAAACAGTAGGAAATTATATCTTTAATAATTTCATAAAAGAATTTTTTCAAAGGGTAAATTCTAGGATAAAGTATCCTTAAAACATATTAATCAATTATAAAACAATTTTAAAGGAATAACCTTCTAAACTGATATGTTTAAAATTACTGAAATAAATATAACAAAAATGTTAATTAATAGAGATCATACCAGAAGGTCTAGACAGACCTAAGTTACCAGAAATGTTGAATTCTCAACGACCCTTGAAGGAATAGTTTCAGGATTCAGGATCCTTATGTGTTTGATCTTTGTAGACAACTTAGTGATTTTGTTGCAAATATTTCATAATGTTAACTGGGTTCAAACCCATTAAGCTGGGGATAAGCCCAAATAATAAACTGGGGACAAGCCCAACAAACGTTCTGGGGACAAGTCCAATAACAATCTGGGGATAAGCCCAACAAATATTCTGGGGACAAGCCCAATAAAAATCTGGGGACAAGCCCAACAAATATTCTGGGGACAAGCCCAATAATAATATGGGGACGAGCCCAACAAATATTCTGGTGTTAAACTGGCGACAAGGCCCTTGAGAAGAGGTGAAAACCCCTAAAACCTTAGAATTAATACCGGCGACAAGGCCCTTGGGAAGAGGTGAAAACCTCTAAAACCTTAGAAAATGGTACGTCTACCATATAACGTAGGATCCTCCATATAGCCGAAAGCAATGGAATTGTCAGCCACTAAGTGTGTACTGGTCCCGCTGCCCCGGACCATACGTTGGATAACGTGCGCTCCAGGCGAGAGTGTAGAAACTCTATTTATAAGAAAGGTGAAAACCTTTAAACCTTAGAGGACATGACCATCGGGAGTCATATCCAAACGTGGGCTAAGCCGAGAGAGATAGGATAGTACCATGGATGTAAGGGAGAGGTGGCCAACCTCTTAGACATTGAACTTCTCATTAGAATCTGCATTGTTACTTAAAAAACTTGGAAAAAATAAATGTTAAAAATACATTATCCTTAGAATAATAAGAATATAAAATGCATAAGTAATTAGATAGATATTACCGATTTTAGGATCCTTGATTCTCTAAGGATAATATATCCTCTCAGGATATGGGATCTTGATTAGAAAAAATATTTCTTTAGGTGGATAGCATTCCATGTTCTTGGTAGTCTATTGCCTTCCATTGTAAGCAAATGATACGCCCCTTTCCTGCTTCTGACTCAATATGATAAGGTCCTTCCCATTTGGGTGCCAACTTCCCATCAGCCGGATTTGTTGTGTTTTGGAAGGCTTTCCTTAACACCAAATCTCCTTCTTGAAATCTTCTGATTCTGATATTTTTGTTGTATGCCCCAGCTATCCTTTGTTGATAAGCTGCCATTCCGATCTTTTCTAGGTCTCTGAGTTCTTCTATAGTATCCAAGTCTTCAAGAAGGATTCCTTCGTTGGCTTCAGGATCACGGATGCTGGTTCTTGTAGTAGGAACCATCATTTTTGTGGGAATCACTGCTTCTGATCCAAACACCAAAGAGAAGGGTGTTTGGCCTGTTGAATTTTTGGGGGTAGTTCTGTCGGCCCAAAGAACATAAGGAAGTTCTTCAGCCCAATCCCCTTTTTGGATCCTAGTTTCTTCTTTAGATTGTTGATGATGATCTTGTTGCGAGACTCAGCTTGGCCATTGGCTTGAGGATGAACCGGAGTGGAAGTAATCGTTTTGATGCCCCAACTGTCACAAAAGTTAGTGGTTCTTTTCCCGATAAACTGGGAACCATTGTCACAAACAATTTCAGAAGGGACACCAAATCTAGTTATAATATTTCGTTTAATAAAAGATATTACTTCCCTTTCTCGGACTTGTACAAATGCTTCTGCCTCAATCCATTTGGAGAAGTATTTAGTCATAGCAAGCATAAAGACCTTTCCACCTGGTGCTGTTGGTAGTTTGCCTAAAATATCCATACCCCATTTCATGAAAGGCCATGAGGAGGATATAGGATATAAAGGCTCCGCTGGCTGATGAAGGATGTTTGCATGTCTTTGACAAACATCACATTTCCTTGAATACTTCACTGCATCCTTCTTCATTGTTGGCCAGAAGTATCCAGTTCTAAGTATCCTAGAAAATAGTGCTCTTCCACCTGTGTGGTTGCCGCAGTCTCCTTCATGAAAATCCTTGAGTACTTCTTTGATCTCAGGATCCTCGATGCACCTCAAGTATGGACCTGTAAGAGATTTTATATATAGTATATCATTTAATAAAATGTAGTGTGATACCTTGAGTTTGAAGGATCTGGGATTCTCTGTTGTTGGAATTTCTCCTGTTTGTATGTACTTTTTGATCGGGAGGATCCAGGATCCTTGATTGTCCAAGGATAATGGATCCCAAAGCACAATCTGCTTATCATTTGTTATTTCCCCAACTTCTTGCTCTCCTATTGCTGGCGAGAGTATGTGGATTATTGGGATTTTCAAATCCTCATGATTCTTCAGAGATGAGGCTAAGTTTGCCAAGGCGTCTGCCCCAGCGTTTTCTTCCCTCGGTACCTGTGTAATACTAAATATTTCGAAGGATTTCGATAACTCCTTCACAACATCTGATCTCCATGCTTTTGGCTAATTGCAAACCTGCGATCAGAGCCTCATACTATGCTTCATTGTTTGTTTCTTGGAACTCACAAGATATGGATTGGGGTATTATGTCCCCCTGTGGCGATTTCAGTAGGATCCCTAATCCTGTTCCTCTTACGTTGGATGCTCCATCTGTGAAAAGTATCCAAGGATCCTTGGTCTTTTCCAGTTGTTGGACCTCCAAGTCAGCTTCTTTTTGTAGATCACTAGTGAAATCAGCCACAAAGTCCGCTAGCGCTTGAGACTTGATTGCTGTTCTCGGTTCATATTGGATATCATATGCACTCAATTTTACGGCCCACTTAGCCATTCTACCTGAAAACTCTGGTTTTCTAAGAACATTCTTTACATGATAGTTAGTTCTCAAAATAATAGGGTGAGTTTCGAAATAATGTCTCAGTTTAGTGGAAGTCATAATAAGTGCAAGAATTAGTTTTTCTAAATGAGAATACCTAGACTCCGCATCTAGAAGACTTTTACTTACATAGTATACAGGATGTTGTTCACCTTCACGATCCTTTACCAAGACTGCACCCACTGCATTTCCCGAGACTGCAAGATATAAATACAAGGATTGTCCATCCACAAGCTTCATTAAGGCTGGAGCTGAGGATAAGTAATCCTTCAGTGCTGTAAGTGCAGCTTCATGCTTTGCAGTCCACTCGAATTTCTTGTTCTTTCTAAGAATATCATAGAAGTCTTTGCACTTCTCGGAGGATCTTGAAATGAATCTATTCAAGGCAGCTATTCTATCGGTGAGTCTCTGGACGTCTTTGGCATTTGCAGGAGATTTAAGATTGACAATGGCTTCGATTTGCTCCGGACTTGCTTCGATTCCTCTCTTTGTGACCATATATCCCAGAAACTTTCCAGCCTTAACACCAAAGTGGCATTTGGACGGATTTAGTTTCATGTTATAGTGGTCAAGGATGTTGAATGCTTCCTCGAGGTCTCTAAGGGGATCCTCAGCTTTCTTTGACTTCACCACCATTTCATCTATGTAGACTTCCATAGTCTTACCCAACTGATCCCTAAACATCATGTTGACTAATCTTTGGTATGTTGCCCCTGCATTTCTTAGACCAAATGGCATAGCAGTATAACAATATATGCCGGTTGGAGTTATGAATGCTGTATCTTCTTGATTAGATGGTTCCATCTGAATTTGTTGGAATCCAGAGGAAGCATCCATAAAGGTAAGCATTTCATGTCCAGCCGTTGCATCTACCATGGCATATATATATGGTAATGGGAAAGGATCTTTGGGGCATTCCTTGTTTAAATCGGTAAAATCGACACACACCCTCCAATTTCCATTCTTTTTTGAAACAACGACCACATTAGCTAGCCATCGAGGATATTGAACCTCTCTGATCATACCGGCCTTAAGAAGTTTTTCAACTTCTTCTTGTATGATCTTGTTCCTCTCAGGAGCAAACTTCCTTCGCTTCTGATGGACGGGTTTTACAGATAAATCAAGGCCGAGTTTATGAGTGATTACCTCTTTTGAAATACCTGTCATATCTGAGTGCTTGAAAGCAAAAGTGGATCTTCTTCGCGATAAGAAGGATACTATATCCTCCTCGATCTTACTGGGGATATTGGATCCTAGGAACACCTTTATTTATGAATCTTCGGGGTCCAGTAATACTTCTTTAAGATCTTTCTCCCGAGCCTCCAGCACGTTCCTAGGATGTTGCTGTAATTGCTATGCTATGGTTGGCTTGGCTGTTGGCTTCATTGATGATGAATAGTAGTTTTTGGCCTCCGCTTGATCACCCACTATCTTCATGACTCCCCAAGGGGTAGGTAGCTTGATATATTGGTGATATGTTGAGGCTACTGCTTTCATTCCATGGATCCAGGGCCTACCTAAAATAACATTGCAACAGGAGAGGTTATCTATAACACAAAATTTTTGATATGAATTTAACCCTTCGATATAGATTGGCAAGTTGATGTCCCCCAATGTCTTTTTAGTTTCGCCACTGAAGCCGACCAGCACCGACGTTCTAGGAACGATTTCGGAATCCGGTATGTTCATCTTCTTCAGGACATCATGTTGGATAATGTTGACCGAGCTGCCACCGTCCACTAGGATCCTGCGCACATAATGGTTAGAGATAAATAAAGTAATAATCAAACCATCGTGATGAGGATCCTGGATGTTCATCTTGTCTTCTTCGTCGAAGAAGATTCTTTTGTATGTTGTTAATGTTGTTGACACTATCGGATGATCCCCAAAATCTATCTTGATCTCCTTGGCAAGTCTTTTTGCTGCGGAGAAAGAAGTTCCACATATGTCTGATCCTCCAGAGATGAAACTGACTGCTTGCGTATCCAGCTTGTCCTGCTGAAGATCCTGGATCCTTGATTCAAAAAAGATTCTCTGATCAGTCACTCAAGTAGTGGGGATGAGCGGTATATTTTCATCATCCAACTCGAACTTCTCTACGGAATTCTCTTTGATGGTGCACGAATATTTAAATAGATTATAATCTCTGGAGACGAAGTTGATCACATGAGCATCTGGTGGCGGTGGTGTCGCTTTCTGTGAAAGATCTTCAGGATCCTGGATCTTAGATTTCTTTCTTCCCAATAGTTCTTTAAAGTGACCTTTTCTCAGAAGGTACCCAATTTCTTTCCTTAAGGCGATGCACTCGTCTGTTGCGTGGCCAAAATCTTCGTGGAAAGCGCACCACTTAGACTTGTCCTTGAAGCCGACAACCTTTTCATTTTTTCTGGGCCACCTTGCTTTTTCTCCCAAATCCTTCATGGAACAAATCAAGCCATGAGTATCTAAAGAGAAACAATAGTCGGGGATGCAAGGATAGTTTTCGCTGTCTTCTCCTTCTTCAACTGCCCGCACGTTCTGATTGTTGAACTTGGCATACGGCTTCGCATTGTTGTTCCTGTTCCAGGATCCTTTATTCTTCTCAGGAGTTTCTTGTTTCATCTGTCCACCAAGACGATCCTGGATCTTTTTATCTTCTTCTAAGCGGATGTATCTCAATGCTCTGCTTCTGACTTCATCTAATGTCCTGCATGGAGTCATCACTAAATCATCATAAAAAGGGGAGCTCTTTTGAATTCCCATCTTGAATGCTTTAACAGCAGTAGTCATATCAAGGTTTGGGATTTCTATAGCTTCCTTTCCGAACCTCGTAACGAAATCCCTAAGGGATTTATCACTAGTTTGGATAACACGATACAAATCACTGGTCAGCTTCTCAAATTTCCGACTACAGGAAAATTGAGTGTTAAACAAATTAACCAAATGAGAGAAAGATGTAACCGAGAAAGGGGGAAGACTTAGCAGCCATTTTAGTGCAGCTCCCATTAATGTGGCTCCAAATCCTTTACAAAGGCAAGTGTAGGTTCCCAGCCGGATCTTCACAGGAGTATCTCGTAACACGTAGGTGCGGAATCCCTACGTAATACGATACGAGCGTAAGATGTATAATACGTTAAAACCAAACACAAACACATGTTACAATACTAATAAACACGTTGTACTGCAACACTTCAACACGTGATCTCAAATCACAAATACAAGTTCTGGAATCGTTAAACAAAACAAGCCGAAAGCTGAGGTTATATAATCCTCGACAACTTCGCCTAACATGTTAGGCGAAGTTGTCCTAACTTCGCTTGTCCACAAGTTCGCCTACATCCCAGGTGAACTTGTGTGACACAATATCTAAAACCAAATCAAACAATCTAACACGATTACAGACACATACAAAACACTAGATACTGAACTACTGACATTATGCACCAAGAGACTCCCCCTTGGCAGTAGCTTCATATCTCTATCTTCATTCTCGTGTCTAGTAATCCCAAAATCTCATGTCACCAGTCTTCAAGCATGAACTCCCTGTCTTACACAGACAGAGACCACTCTCTGGTATTTCTTGGCTTCATCTTTCCATGCAGGAATATAAAATATCTTCTTCTCGTTTAGCACCTGCAAGTCAGCTTGAGACAAATTTACCAAGTGCATGGGATCATACACTCTCAGAACTTCTTGTTCATCTTCATCCTCCATAACCGCTTCAGCTGTTTGACTATCAACATACCACCACTTAAGATTCTTTAAGACATCCTTGGGCTTTGGTTTCATCGGCACTTCTTTCAAACACCGGATCGGCTTATATTTCATGACCATCCAAGGTTTGCCATCAACTCGCATTCCTCTTTCCTTATCTTCAACAAGCTTCCCTTTCTGTGGCTTTACTCAAACTTTTTCTCTTTTACACTTTCTTTCCACACAATCTTCCCAATAATTCTGGCCATATTATCATCACTTCTATTAATCAACCCCAATTTAGCCAAATCCTTCACCTCACACTCAGGAAAGGTATTCAAAGATCTCAACATCCTCTTAAAGTACTGAATCCCATCAAAACGTTTAATCACAAATAATCTCAACTGCTCATCATACAACCAGCATATAATACCCTTTTTCGACTCAGCATACCCTTTGATATTGTAACTCTTCTTGAACATGGTTGGAACCACTGGCTTCTTTGTCTTTACAAACCATTGAGTGTAGCCTTCTTTCCATCTCGGCTGCTCTTCCCATTCAGACTCATCTAACATATCCATATCCTGACTCACATTTACCTTATCAACGTCTGGAATATCATGTTCTACACTGTCATCTACAATCTCTCCTTCCTCTATCTCACTGTCAATCACAATTTGTTCTCCTATCTTTTCAATTTCCTCAACAGGTAACACATCATCATCACCCACAACATCTTCATCCAACATCTCCTCATCATCTACAACCACAACATCTTCTCCACCTGATCCACCTGCTGTACCAGTTGACTCCCCCTGAGATGTGGAAGTCCCAAGAGTTTGTTCAGTTCTTGGCAACTCACCACCTGCACCTTTCGATGCATTGGGATCATCGTCTCTGTCATGACCAAAATGGCATCTGATTAACATCATTGACAAGAATTATAAGTAATACCGACCCTACACACCTTTAACTTGGATTGAAAACAAATAATAACAAGGTTCGATATGAGGAGTAAGTTCGCCGAGGGTTAGGGGTGTTATAAGTTCGTTGGGTTTTGAAAAGTTGTAAAGTGTTTGACCAAACAGACATCTTATATAGGGTTGAATATACACAGGCGAAGTTAAGGTTAACTTCGCTTACCCTTAACTTCGCCCCTGCAACTTCGCTTAGTATATTACTTACAAAACAGGCCCTTATACATTTGAACAAAATACAACTGTCTTTTAAAATCCTCCGTTAAAGATTTAAACTTTATAACCAAAGAACCAAGTAACCAAGCTTTGAACCATAAAACGAAAGATGCAATGAAAATTTTAGAAATTAGGTAAACAAGATCAAATTTCTGTCTTGACGGGGACCAGCATGTTTTAGAAAAGATCCGAACAGGAATCATACTAATTAAATGGCTGTCACATAGATCCATGTTCAGCGGTATTATGACATAAAGAAACAGGTTGTAAGCAGGTATACAACTTAGTATGGTTTTCATCGCTTCTGTGATACGGATTAGGTTCAATTAAGCTCAAAATTTAGATGGACATCACATGAGAGATTGTGATGCCTCCTATCTATTCTCTAAGCGTATTTGGTTTTCCCCAAGTCACCCCGAGTTGACCTCAACCCGTAGTGTCTGATTAAATAGTAAGTACATATCGATCTTTAGAGTCTTGTTCCCGTTCTCTTTCTTGCCTCTTGATTGATGTTTGAAATAACATAAGCTCCAGAAGTCTTAACAACATATTTTTTTTAATAAAGATATTAATACAGCTTCAAATAGTAGACGACTGCAAGTCCCGAATCTGGATCACTGCAAGTACTTGACACACTATCTTCTCGGGAATCAGAACACTCACGGCCTCGTGTATGACTGGGTAATCACTTTTCTGCCTATCATTCGGAAAGATGTATATGGAGACATGCACAACTCTGAATGATTCTCCACTTTAAATCGAGGAAATTTAGTTAGTATCACTTCTACTTTTACGCACCATAAAAAGCTACCATAACCTACAATGGCTGTTCTAGAGTCTTTTAGGCCTAATAACTTCGCTAGTTAAGCACATAGAATTAGTTTGTCTATCACTTTCCAAGGTTGAATCAATTTTCTTTTAAACATTTTATTGAAACTTCTTACGAAGTTATAGACTTGAAAAATTATATCATCTCCCTAAAAAAATTTAAATTCTATCGCCCCGAACAAGTCAAAGTCTTCAGGTAAACGGCTATCCTGAAGATCCAATGGATCAGCTGGACCGACCACATACGAGTATGTGTCCTTCTAACTAAATATAAACGACTATTTTTCAGCGAAAGAATAAAAACCCATCATAAACCGCCCCGGTCACTTTCAATCATCTGGTTAATGGCTATCCTCATAATCTACTAGTAGAAGTAAGGACCAAACACATCCGAAGATGTGTCCTTCAAACTGATGCAACCGACATAATTTTAAGCGATAGTGATATTTTTTTTAAATAAAAACGAAAAACACGGTTACTCGGGATTGATCATCCCATTAAGCTCAACAAGATTTTGAAAACGAGTTCGGTCAAACGCTTTAGTAAAAAGATCGGCGAAATTATCCAACGAATCAACATTTTCTAGCACTATTAATTTCTTCTCAGCACAATCCCGTATAAAATGATGACGAATGTCAATGTGTTTAGTTTTGCTGTGTTTGACGGGATTGTTAGTTACTGAGATTGCGGCAGTGTTATCAATGCAAATAGGAGTTTGAGTGAAATTCAGACCGTAATCGCCCAATTGCTGTTGTATCCAAAGAACCTGGGAGCGGCAGTTTGATGCTGCCATGTACTCTGCTTCACAGGTGGAAATGGCTACTGAGGTCTGCTTCTTGCACTGCCATGACACCAAACTTCCTCCCAGAAACTGACATCCACCGGTTGTCGACTTCCTGTTCTGATTGCAACCTCCATAGTCAGAATCCGTGTAAGCTACCAAATCCAGTTCTCCCCCTTTAGTGTACCACAATCCCAACTTAGGTTTGCCTTTGAGATACCGCAATATTCTCTTCACTCCCTTCATGTGAGATTCCTTTGGGCTTGCCTGAAAACGTGCA
Source organism: Bidens hawaiensis (assembly GCF_021521415.1). Classification (NCBI taxonomy): domain Eukaryota; kingdom Viridiplantae; phylum Streptophyta; class Magnoliopsida; order Asterales; family Asteraceae; genus Bidens; species Bidens hawaiensis. The sequence continues at coordinate 39,718 of NW_027506448.1, read as the reverse complement.
CAAAGACAAACTGCAAACATAATATCAGGTCTAGATGCAGTTAAATACATTAAAGAACCCATGATTGCTCGATATTGGGTGGGGTCCACGTCTTCATCACTGTCTGAATCAGCACCCAGTTTGTGGTTGACGCAAACCGGAGTATCAAATGGGGAGCTATCTTCCATCTTGAAGCGTTTGAGTACATCATGGACATATTTTGTTTGATGAATAAACATCCCATCTTTCTTCTGATCCACCTGCAATCCCAAAAAGAAAGTTAATTCGCCCATTGCGCTCATTTCAAACCTCTTTTTCATGACTTCTTCAAATTCCTGACACATGGCGACTTTTGATGCAGCAAAAATGATGTCGTCCTCATAGACTTGCACTAGTAGAAAATCTCCCCCTTTTCTCTTGACAAACAGCGTGCTGTCGATCTTTCCTCTTTCGAACCCATTCTCAAGCAAGTAATCAGACAAGGTTGCATACCATGCACGAGGGGCCTGATGTAGCCCATATAACGCTTTACTCAGTTTGTACACATGATCAGGAAAATCTGGGTCAGGGAAACCCGGAGGTTGTTCAACGTACACCACCTCATCGACTTTACCATTAAGAAAGACACTTTTCACATCTAACTGGAACACCTTCATCTCATTGTGTGCAGCAAATGCCAAAAATAGTCGAATTGCCTCCAATCTTGCCACAGGAGCAAACACTTCATTGTAGTCGATTCCTTCTTGCTGATTAAACCCTTTAACTACCAGCCTCGCTTTGTTCCTTATGATTATTCCTTTCTCATCTCTCTTACATTTGAAAACCCACTTTGAGCCAATAGCATGTACATTCTTCGGTTTTGCAACTAATTTCCATACTTCCATCTTCTCGAACTGTGCTAACTCTTCTTGCATGGCTTCGACCCACGAGCTATCCTTTAGAGCCATTTGATAGTTCTTTGGTTCAATCTGGCTGATGAAGCAGGTGTACAAACATTCATTTATGATACCCGTTTCTTTAATGCTTGCGTAAACACAAGTGTGCTCATTCAGACTTCTTCTTGTTTGAACACCGTCAGACAGATCACCTATCACGTTCTCCAAAGGGTGATTTTTGTGAATTCCAGTAGTCGGAACCGGACCGACTTCCAGATTGTTTTCTAAGTTCGAAGAGAGTTCATCTATGGGTGATTGACGTTGAGAGTGAAATGGATTGTAGAATTCTTCCTCAGTAGAGGCAGCAGGAGTATCAGCGGCACTTGACGAGGAAGGTTGACTTTCATCGTATCGCGGACGTTGCACAATATTTTCCTCCTCATCATACAGAATCTGTGAAGCAATTTTCTCATCGACTTCTGCAAAATCCAAGTAAGGCATATTAAAATATTTGAACAGTTTATCATAGTCGAAAGCTTCAGCGGGTCCCATGCTAGGCTTTGGTGATTTGCAACTCGTGATGTCAGTGTTACATACCACCTCAACCTTGCTGTTCGATAAATTAAAGACTCTTCTGTTGGGTGTCCCAACCACATATCCGACTAAAATACTTTCGTCGGTTTTCTCACCAAATTTTGAGTTCGTCTTTAATATCGTACATGGGGACCCGAAAGGTTCGAGACCATTCAAGTTTGGCTTTCTACCATGCATAAGTTCATAACAAGTTTTATTTAATCTTTTAACAGTTAAAACACGATTAAGGATATAACAGGCTGTGGCAACAGCTTCAACCCAAAACACCATGGGAAGTTTAGCATCAGCCAGCATGGTTCTTGCTCCTTCAATTAGCGTTCTATTCTTCCTCTCAGCCACCCCATCTTGTTGCGGAGTGTACGGGGCGCTGTACTGATGGTCTATCCCTTTCTGTAGGCAGAACATCTCCATCTGGTAGTTCTTGAACTCTGTCTCATTATCACTCTTGATGTACTTAACCTTTCTCCCAACAATATTTTCAACCTTGGTAATCAAGTTAATTACCAACTGAACTGTCTCATCTTTTGCCTTCAGAAAGTATACCAAGAGTATCGAGAGTAATCATCGGTTACTACCAAGAAGTATGTCGTTCCACCTAGACTCTTTACGTTCACGGGACCAAAGAGATCCATGTGAAGTAGATCTAGGGTACTGACAATTGAGTTAACCTTCTTGGAGTGATGGGATTTTTTGTGTTGCTTTCCCTTCTTGCACGATAAGCATTGATCTTCAAAGTTAAAATTCTTCAAGGGAACTCCAAGCACTAGCCCATTTTTGACAATGTAATTCATTTTACGAAGATGTATATGTTCCATTCTACGATGCCATAACTCGGACTCGGACTCAGTCGCCTTCTACATAAGACATGATTCTTCTGTTGTCATCTCGGTTGACCTCATATCCATTACATACGTGTTCTTTTCTCTTGGAGCTTTCATCACCATCCATGCCTCTGGAATCTTGAAACCCGGATAAAGAACGATTGCCTCATTTTTAGTAAAATGCACCGTGTATTCTTTGTCACAAATCAGTGATTCTACCTCCACTCTCTCCAGCGAAACTAACCCTACCTCCTTGAACAGGTTTCCATTCATGTAACAAATTCTTGTTACCAGTCATGTGCCAGGAACAGCCACTGTCCACAACCCACAGATTGTTTACAGCCCTGTTCAACTGTTCCTGCACAGTTAAAGAAAAAGATTAAAATCTTGGGACCCAAGACCTACTGGTCTTGGGTCGATTAAATCTGTTAAACGGCATCCCGTACTTTGGTTGCCCAAAGGCAGTTTGAGGATGAATCCTGTAAGGTCTGACAGGAAACCTTCTTGAGGATTGACTATGAGGCCATCCAAACCTTAGTGAATTAACTGAATTATAATTGTTGGTTTGGTTGTTAACTGGGAAAAACTGAGATCGATTTCTTTGAAATCTTGGATTAGTCCAATGTCTGAACTTTGGTGTGTTTACATTCTTACCAATATTATATTTTATATTCGTTTTATTCTCATTTTTCGGAGGCCTCATACCTCTAAATTTTCTCTGATTTAGAGGACAATCAGCAATAAGGTGTCCTACTTGATTGCATCTGAAACAACTTCTGTGTTCAACTTTAGTCTCAACAGTTGTTGCAGGTGTCGAGGTTACATTACTACCCGTTTGTCTTACATACGGTGGGACGAACGGGTTTAGGGAAGAATTCTTTTCTTCAGGCTTATATTCCTCCCCACGTTTTAGTAATATTACCTCTTCCTTTATCTCACCCGATTCGGATGACTTGTCCGAATTTGATGAGACAGAACTAGGAACAGCAATCTTAACCTTAGGAATTGGCTTACTTGTTTCGCTCTTATCAACTTCAGGTTCTTTAGTTGAAATTTTGACTGGAACTGTCTGACTAATCTCAACATCAGCAGATTTCTGATTACTAGGATTATAAGTATAGTTATTGTTATACGGTGGTGGAACTTCAGAAAATCCAATTCCCCCTTTGTTAACTGGGGAACGTTAAACACTTATGATGTGATCAAGCATTGCTGAGGAATTTCTAAATTGTTCAATTTTTCTGTTTAGTTCCACCACTTTTACCTGGTAATCAGCTATCTGTTTATCTCTTTCAGCAATTAGTTTGGTTTTTTCTTCTAACACTTCATAACTAAGATCAATTACTTGAATTTTATCAGCTAGACTGGCTTTAAGACTTCTGATATCTTTTTCACTAGCTTTTATTTTTACCGAGTAACTGTTTTCTCTAGTTTTAGTGTAGTGATGATCTTCTTTTAACGTTTTAAATTGTGCGTCCAAACTAACAAACTGATCAGTTACTGTTTTTAATTGTTCAGACAGATTCTCACATTGCATACAATGAAGTTCAGAACTTACCTCAGAGAGCTGATCGTTCACTTCTGCCATATATGCTTGATTTTCACCCGTCTCTCTCTCGCTCCCTCCAGTTTCGATGTTTACCAAATTAGCCTGTTCGAACACTTCCTCAACTTGCAGATTCCAGTTGTATCCACCATTCTGTCTAGATACCATAGCCCTATTCTCACTACCTCCCCCATTCTGTTGTGCAGGCCTGTTCTGACTGCGTTCGACTATCTCATTTGTACATTCCTTGGTAAAGTGACCATTTTGTTGACAGTTGTAACATCTAACCTTTGATTTGTCAAACCCTGGTTTTTCTCCAACGAACTTTCTACCCGTTTTCTTCATGAATCTCTTAACCCTTCTTACTATCATAGCCATTTGCCACTGCAGATCCATCTCTTCTAGATCATCAGCATCGATCTGATCATAGTCTCCATCCAAAGTTGCAGGGTCGACTATTTTACCTTTGATGTAGTTCTCGTAAAATGCAATGAAGGATGCATAGAGAGCAAACTGTTGTTCAGCTGATTTAACACTCATGGGCATCTGTGAGTAGTTGTTGGTTGGAACATTTGACGAGAAATTTCCAGTTGTGGCTTGAGGTTTTGAAGAATTACTTTCTCCAGATACAAAACATACGTCACCATCCATGTTAAGAATTATATGACCTTCTCTAGTTGAGTTTGAGTTTGATTCACCCTTTGAGTAGTAGGCAGACGATTCTGCTTTTGAACTTGAACTTGGAGTGACTTTCGCACCATACATTCCCGGATCCTGAACCTGATCAGTTGGTGTCTCCTTCCGAACCATGTTAAGTTCAAAATTTCGTAATTTATTGACTGCTGTTTCCAAATCAATATTGGCAAACTCTTTATCTTCTCTCATCAAAACCGTGTACATTTCCCATTTCGGTGGAAGAGCATCAAGAAGTTTCTCTACTATCTCTTCTTCTTTGTAGTCAATTGAGTAATTGCTAAGTTCGGTCATCAGGTGATAATATCTTGTGATGATATCGTCAAGTGATTCATTTTTCAAATATTTGAACACCGAGAATTGGGTTTTTAGTAACTTTGTCTTGGAAGCACGTATCCCCACATTACCTTCATATCGATTTTCTAGTGCTTCCCATAGCTCTCTAGCGGTTTTGTATTTCTTGAAGGTTTGAAGAATCTCTTGTGGAAGAGCCATGGTTATTGCTGCATGAGCTTTACTCTCTGCCTCATACATTTTCTTTTCCTCCTATTCCATTTTACTGTACTTCTTAATTTGATCACGACCTTCAAACAAGGATGTTGGTGGAATGTATCCGTCTTGTATGCACACCCACATCTTAGCATCTTGATATTTAACATACTGTTCAAACCGATCTTTCCAAGCAACGAACTCGGTACCCTTGAGCATTTTTGGAGCTTTAGTTGCTGAACCGGCTTCAACCTCCATTTTTACCAGTTCTGTAATATTTATCGAGGTCATAGTTGAAAGAAACACAACTCAAAACACAAAAAAATATTAATTTTTTTTTATTTTTTTTATTTTGAACAGTGATTAGAAGGCGAAGTTAATATAACTTCGCTTGAATTTCAACTTCAACTTCGCTTCTCAACTTCGCTATACTCTCAACTTCGCTGCTTTCTAACTTCGCTATACTCAACTTCGCTTGATCTATAACTTCGCTTAACCTTATAAGTTCGCTTAAACCCTACGAACAGTGACGGCAACTTCGCCTGATGAACACAATGTTTTTGCAGGTTTTAATTTGACGTATTACGAGGTATGCGAAGGTGTAATGGGTTATATTAGATGGTGGGAGATGGGTAAGACACAAAAACTCGGTATTTCAACGTAAACTCGTTCCGCGAATAGTCGAACGGAACGATCTTAACACTCGTGTGATAATCCCGAACCACACAATCACGAGCAAATTCTCTGATACCAATTGTAGGTTCCCAGCCGAATCTTCACAGGAGTATCTCGTAACACGTAGGTGCGGAATCCCTACGTAATACGATACGAGCGTAAGATGTATAATACGTTAAAACCAAACACAAACACACGTTACAATACTAATAAACACGTTGTACTGCAACACTTCAACACGTGATCTCAAATCACAAATACAAGTTCTGGAATCGTTAAACAAAACAAGCCGAAAGCTGAGGTTATATAATCCTCGACAACTTCGCCTAACATGTTAGGCGAAGTTGTCCTAACTTCGCTTGTCCACAAGTTCGCCTACATCCAAGGCGAACTTTTGTGACTCATTATTTAAAACCCAATCAAACAATCTAACACGATTACAGACACATACAAAACACTAGATACTGAACTACTGACATTATGCACCAACAGCAAGCCTCTTTGAGTTTCTCAGGTACAGGATTAATTTCCATTCTCTCCCGACATTGGGCAACATGTTCCTCAGGATCTGTGCTCCCATCATACGTCTTCATGTCGGGAGTTTGAAACCGCTTCGGGATTTCAGCATCACATATGGGCGGAGCGAATCTGGATAATTTGTGACTTCCCTCCGGTATTTCAGGAATTGGACGTATCACTCCTGGGACACTGGATATCATATCCTTTAGCTTCTGTAATTCTCTAGCCATGGCCTGGTTGATACCTGAATCCTGCATGGGAACATGGTTAGTATCTAAAGATATATGATCGTACCAGTTACCTCTCTGCTGGGTGGAGTTTGGTATTCCAAACGAGTATCTGGGATAAGAGGAGTCAGCAATCAGGGTAGGTCCTCCGGAAGCTATGGTCTGCATGGGGATTATATCTCCTTCATGGACTTCGGAGGATCGTTGATGTTGGACGCCTGAGGATCCTTGATTCTGAAAGAAGGATCCTTGCTGAGGATACGTTCCAGTAGATCCCGGCGGAAAGAAGGTTGACTCTTGTCGATAATATGAGGATCCTTGGCTTTTCTGACCCATGGATCCTTGATGGAAGTTAGATGACATTGGCTGATCTAACGAGAACCCTTGAGCTTGTTGACTCACGGGCCTCTGTTGATGAGTAAAGGATCCTGGCTGAAAGAGTGAGGATCCTTGAGCCTGGCGACCCATGAACCCTTATTGAAGGATAGAGGATCCTGGCTGAAACATTGAGGATCCCTGAGCCTGTTGACCCATGGACCCTGGTTGGAGGATGGATGATCCTTGCGAGAACTGTGCCATGGATTCTGGACTGCTGAAATCCAACATCCTGGGCATCAAGGGGGTGAGATCCTCTGCTGGCCTCTTGTTCTTCTAGAGATCCTCTATCTCACGTAGGATATTCGGATTAGTCTTGTTCTGCTGCTCCATGTATTCTTTAACCTGCGAAAACATAGATGAAACATCACTGTTAGTACTAACCACCGGGGCAACAGCAGCAGTTTTCGAGCTCTGGAAGACTGGTAGTTGCGTCTTGCTTCCAGCAGCAGCAGCCCTTGGTGCTCCCGTGATTGGCGGAGGCAGCGGTGGCAAAGTCCTCGATGAGAGAGGGACCGTAGTCGGCATGGTTGATGAAGCAGAGGTTGATTGAGAGGCCATTGATAGTAATATGGGTATAAAAAAGTTGAGAATGATAAGAATAGTATGGATTATAGCACCAATTGCCCCACGGTGGGCGCCAAATTGTTTTGGACAAAAATCTGTCAAGGATCACGTATCCAAATCTGTTAAGTGACGTAAGGTGCTTACTCGGTAAAAGCAAGTGTATGATTGTAATATAGGTGAACACAATTATTTGATCACGAGGGAAAAAGCCCTTAATCACGATTGTATTACTTCGGTCAAAACTTATCGAGGTAATCGTTGGTAAAATAACTCCGGTCAAGGATTAATAAGATAATCTTTGGTCGGATTACTTTATTCAATGATCAACAAGGTAACCTTTGGTCGGTGAGTATGTGATTATCGTGGTCTCCGGCACAAAAAACCCCCGGACGGTGAAAACTATCACCGTCGAGTTTATTGATTAACAAAAAGGTATTACTAGTGTTTGTGGAGTATATGATCGAGATTACAACGAAAGCTAGTGAATAGAGAGAGTGTTCGGTTCTGCTCTAGTGTGTGTGTAGATACATGTGTATTTCTAGCTCGATCATACTCAAATATATAAGAAAAAAGTAATTAACAAACTTAACAACTTTGCCCTATAAATCCGTTAGTCTTCCATTCTTCACCAACGTGCTCTTTGACCACGTGCTGATAGTCACTCACTAGCGAACAAAGCGGTAGACCAGGTCTAGATACCGTTGTAATTATTTAAACGTCAATCTTCTAGAGAGTTCGTCCAGAATCGGCTATGTTGAATTAGGATCCTGGATCTATGCTCCAGCTAAAGGTTGTCTTGTGAGGATAATTGATGCAAGTCCGTCTCACAGTTGATATACCTGTCTAACACATCACCATACTAAACGCAATCATTAGTAAACAAACAATACCGAGGATCGTCGATCCTTTATATCCTGATGTATATTTCAAGGATAAACTATGCAAAAGACTGTCAAGGATAAAGGATCCTCAGTATAAAAATCGTGGCCTAACAATAGTAAGGGTCTTGTTAGTTTGGGTGTGGCTAAAAAAAAGAAGTTAAAAGTTGGGAGCGATGGTAAACATTTCATTACTTGGGAGTACTGTTTATGGCCATCTAGTGAATATTGAGATTATTTAAGTCGAATAACCTAAAAAAGAAATGGTGTATGGTTCTTGTAATAAGTAGCGCCAACAAAGATGATGTTTTAAGATAGTTCAGAGTAATTGATGAAATACAATAAAGTGGTAATGCATGATCGATGGAAATTCCAGGTACTATTGTATACGTGAGTGGAAACACCATTAGTGTCCTTAATCATAGTGATAAATATGAAAGAGAGAAATTTGATCGAAAGACAATTTTGTATAGTTGGAGGATGCTCACTGTTTTCGGGATGATTAAAGTTCAGAGTGTGATTGTTCATGGCTTCATGTCGCTTGCTACTGAAAGAATACCTGAGATCCTTTTAATTAGTTTTTAATTAATGTGAAAAAGTTAATAATTATATATAAAGTTTTATTAAAAATCTCCTTACAATTATTTATTTCTTTCTTTGTTTAACTAGTTAGGTGCCCGCGTGATGCAGCAGTGTACGCGACCAATGTTAGTACACTCGTAACCTCGGTACGTGAGAACCCGATGATGGTATGCGTTTAATGTGGCATCAGGCGTGTAAACGGCGTCAATAAGCACATCATACAATGCCTAAATGTGAGCAACCTGGTATGTATATACCATATCATCTGCGTAACGAATGCCTGAACGTGCGTTACCGGTGACAAAAATCAAGAAGCAAAGATGAAATGTAGATTAATGTCAAATAAACCGCTTTTTAATACAACCTGTTTTGATGCGAAACCCGTTCCGACAAAGTTTTAACCTGAAGTCCGTTTTTACTTGAACCCATCCCGACCCGAACCAAATTAACCATCAGCTGAACCCGCCCGACTCATTGTTGTCTTGCTGATACAAACTGGTAATCACGTAATATGTTGGTTTTAGAACGAATAAACTATAGCAATATCAAACTCAAATTAAAGATAATAAAATGCTCGTTTTTATGGTGGAATTGTTTACAAAATATATTAATGTGTGAAAAGTTATTGTCGTTTAAAAGTCGTGGGGGTATTTGTTTAAAGTAAAGGGAAAATGTGTAACTATTATTCAAGTTAACAAAAGTTAACCAAAGTTAAAGGGTAAAAACTGTAACTATTTTAAATAAAACTAAAAGAACCGTGTGATTAAGAGTTACAAAGATTATTTTGCTTTTCTTTAAGATAGTATCATTTGCTTGGTGGGTTGTAAAACTCTTAAAAATTTGCTCTTAATTTTGCCCATTGGATACTCTTTATATATAGTAAGATATATAACTTCATTTGTTCATTTCTTAATAGTTTCAAAAATAATTACCCCGTAAAAGTTATTCGGTTACTAGACGGGTGCCCATGTGATGCAGCGGAAAACACATACCTTATTAATCATGTAACAAGTTTATAGGTGTTCGTTGTTCGATTTAAAACCGAAAAGCGTTCAAGCCGGTCATTGGTTTGTTATCACCACTGATTTTTTTCACTAACTTTTGGCCGGTCGTTTTCAATTTACAAAGGTTCATTTCGGTTTTCGACGACAAAAACTGGTTACTAATGGTTTGACCCACGGTTTAATTTAAAAACTATCAAAACCAGACCGCAAACGCCCCTACGTAAAATGTTATTTTTTTAATGAAAAAAAATATAACAATATGATGCTCAAATTAAAGAGAAAAACATGCTCGATTTTATGGTGTAATTTCTTTTAAAAAAATATTAGCGTATGAAAAAGTTATTATTGTTTTAAAATCATGTGGGAAGTTGAGTTAAAAATGAAAATAAAAATAACATAAGAGTGAAAAATCAAGGATCATAGTTGTAACTATTTTTAAAATTTATAAAAGTTAGGCAACGTAAAGGGGTCAATGTTGTAACTATTATTTAATAACCGTATTTGACTCTTTTAGTTGACAAGTTTGCCCTTATCCTAGATGTATTAAATGTTGTATCATGTGTTGATTGACTTGTAAATCCCTTAAAATCAATGTGTTTTAATTTGTCCTTCTCTCATACATATAAATATAGACTAGACGGGTGCCCGCGTGATGCAGCGGATGTTTGAGCACATGCCCAGTTAATCACGTAAAAATAGAGTGTTTATGGTCCGTTTAAAACCTTGAAATTTTTAAACCGGTCATTGGTTTGGCTTTTTCCTTTGTTTTACTTTTGGTTAGTTGGTCAGTTTCGAAATTTTCAAAACGTAGTAAACGGTTGGTTCGCGATATATAAGGAAACCAGCCATATGAAACCAGACCAGACTATAAATGTTGAATGCATTTTAATTTTTTTGGTCAAAATTCGTTTAAGGATCAAGTAACCAAATTTGTAAGGTGAGGTTTAGTGTTATGATGATAATAACGATTATGTAATGATTGCAAACACAAGGATTGTTACGAGGAAAAGCCCTTGATCTTGTTCGGATCGCCGGCACAAAAACCCCGGGTGATGACAATTGTCTATCACCACTTTATTAATGTAAAAATCGAGGATACAAGGTTTGGAGAATATGATCAATATTACAAAGAAAGCTATGCGTGTGTGAACTGCTAGAGAGAGTTCTGAGTATTGATGATGAACGTGTTGCGTTGTGTGTCAAGCCTAATTGATCATATCTCTATTAAATACAAAAATAGAAATAACAAATACTCCTACTTTTGTGCCACTCTTCCACTAGCTGCTCCCATTCATTTTGACCACGTGTTGAATGAGTCCAGTAGCGAAAAAATAGGTAGACCACGTCTTATAGCCGTTACACCTGCTAAATACAAGACCACACATGAGAAACAATCGTTAGTAAATAATAAGTATCGAGGATCCTTGATCCTGACATAATCTGACTAAAGATAACTGATCCAAGAACTTATGCCAGGATAACGTATCAACATCGTCAAATTTCCATGCCCTAACAATTGCCCCCCAAATGGCGGTTGTGATAAGATCACAGTTGTCATTTTGCCTTTGAATTCAAACTTCCTGCAAAAATAGACGAGATTTGACAAGCTAGATATATATCTATTGAGTTTCCTTGGGAACTTCCCTTCAAGCTATATATCCAAAACCTCTTATTCTCCCTGCAAATCATGAACAACTAGTAATACTTGTTTAACCCGGGTGGATGGTCCATATTTTGAATGGTGAAATCCGGGTTAAGGATTTTGTTAAGTCCAGGTGACTTATTAATAATAATAACTTAAAACTTTTGAGTTTTGACTACTTATGTGTTGTTTATTATTCTGAAATCATATTTGTTATAGTTTAATTCCATAAATAGTTTTAAGAAATATTCTTGAGAAAAAGCTTTAAGGATAGAATATCCTTGTAAAAATAATTTAAGGATCCCGGATCCTTACATAAATGAGTTTATAAAGATTTTAGCCAAGAAAATGTAAATTGATAAGTAGAAATCATAGCATAAGATCTAATTAGACCTAAGTTACCATAAGTATTAATTATTCTATGATCCTTGTAAAAATAAATTAAGGATCCTGAATCCATAAGTGTTGATCCTTCTATGATCCTCACAGTTGAACTTATGATACCTGATGCAAATAACTTATGATATTAACTGGGATTAAACCCAACAATCTGGGGACAAGCCCATAAATAAACTGGGGACAAGCCCATGCAACTAGGGACAAGCCCGTGTAACTGGAGACAAGCCCAAACTGGGGACATGCCAAAAAACTGGGGACAAGCCCAAACTAGGGACTGGCCCAAAGATACGAATGTTAACTGGGGACTCGCCCAAACCGGGATTTAGCCCAAACGTGAGATAACATGAAAATGTTATAAACCGGTGGTATGGTACATCTACCATAAATCATAGGATCCTCCATATAGCCGAAGACAACAAAATTGTTAGCCACTAAGCGTGTACTGGTCCCGCTGCCCCGGACTATACGTTGGATAACGTGTGCTCCAAGCGAGAGTGTAGAAACTCTAATTTATAAGAAAGGTTAAAACCTTTAAACCTTGGAAGATATGACCATCGGGGGCCATACCTTAATCGTGGGCTAGGCCAAGGGCAATAGTAAAGTACTTTAAACGTGAAGGAGAGGTGGCCAACCTCTTAGTCATTAAACCCTTTGTAGAAATCTGCATAGTTACTTAAAACTTGGAAAAAATAAACATTAAGAATATATTATCCTTTAGTCAATAAGAATCTGAAAGGAATAAGTGATCAGATAAATATTACCAATTTTAGGATCTTTGATCCTTTAAGGATACTCGATACTCTGAGGATACTTGATCCTGATAAGAAAAATTACTTCTTAAGATGGATAGCATTCCATACTCTTGGTAACCTGTTGCCTTCCATAGTGAGAAAATGATATGCCCCCTTTCCTGCCTCCGACTCGATCAAATAAGGGCCTTCCATTTGGGTGTAACTTTCCATCTGCCGGATTGGTTGTATTTTGGAAGGCTTTACTCAAGACCAGATCTCCTTGAAATCTTCTGATCCTTATACTCTTGTATGCCCCAGCTACCCTTTTTTGATATGATGCCATTCTGATCCTGGCTAGATCTCTCAGCTCTTCAACGGTATCCAAATCTTCGAGAAGGATTTCTTTATTGGCTTCAGGATCACGGATGCTTGTTCTGGATGTAGGAACCACCATCTCTGTAGGAATTACTGCTTCTGATCCAAACACCAATGAAAAGGGTGTTTGGCCTGTTGCATTCTTTGGTGTCGTTCTATCAGCCAAAAGAACATAAGGAAGTTCCTCAGCCCATTTCCCTTTCTTGGATCCTAGTTTCTTCTTCAAGTTCTTTATGGTGATCTTGTTGCTTGATTCTGCTTGGCCATTGGCTTGAGGGTGGACTGGTGTAGAAGTTATCATCTTGATGCCCCAGCTGTCACAAAAGTTAGTAGTTCTTTTCCCAATAAACTGGGATCCATTATCACAAACAATTTCAGATGGGATACCAAATCTAGTTATAATGTTTCTTTTAATGAAGGATATAACTTCCCTTTCTCGGACTTGTATGAATGCTTCTGCCTCAATCCATTTAGAAAAGTAGTCTGTCATAGCAAGCATAAAGACCTTTCCACCTAGTGCCTTTGGTAGCTTGCCAACAATATTCATTCCCCATTTCATGAAAGGCCATGAAAAGGATATAGGATACAATGGTTCTGCTGGCTAATGAAGGATGTTTCCATGCCTTTGGCAAGCATCACACTTCTTTGAGTACCCCATTGCTTCCTTCTTCATTGTTGGCCTGAAGTACCCAGTCATAAGTATCCTGAAGAATAATGCTCTTCCTCCTGTATGGTTGCCGCAATCGCCTTCGTGGAAGTGTTGTAGTACCTCTTATATTTCAGGATCCTCAATGCATCTCAAATAGGGGCCTGCAAGAGATTTTCTATATACAATATCTTGTAAAATAATTAATTGTGATACCTTCAATCTGAAAGCTTTAGGATTTTCCCCTGTAGGGATTTCTCCATCTTGAAGGAACTTCTTAATTGGAAGGATCCAAGATCCTGCTTTTTGAGAGGATGAAGGATCCTTAAGTTTTTCTGTGCAATCCACTGTTTCCTCCACAGCTTCCTATTCTCCAATTGCCGGAGACAATATATGAATGATAGGTATTTTTACATCATCCGGGATCTTCAATGATGGCATCTGCCCCAACATTTTCTTCTCTTGGTACCTGTATGATACTAAACAACTCGAAGGATTTTGCTAATTCCTTCACAATTTCTAAATACTTGATCATATTCTCACCTTTCACGGTATAAGAGCCGTTAAAGTGGTTAGTTATAAGTAAAGAATCTATATAAACTTGAGATACCCGATCCTCATCTGTTTGGCTAAAAGTAAACCTGCGATAAGTGCTTCGTATTCTGCTTTATTGTTGGTGGCTTGAAATACGCATGCAATGGACTGGGGTATTATGTCCCCCAGTGGTGATTTCAGTAGGATACCTAATCCTATTCCTCTTAAGTTGGATGCTCCATCTGTGAAGAGGATCCAAGGATCTTTGGTCTCTTCTAGTTGCTGAACTTCTAAATCAGCTTCCTTCTGCATGTCACTACTGAAATCAGCCACAAACTCTGCAAGTGCTTGTGACTTAATGGTTGTTCTGAGCTCATATTGAATATCATATGCACTCAGCTTTACAGCCCACTTGGCCATCCTTCCGGACAATTCTGGTTTTCTAAGCACATTCTTAATAAGATAATTAGTTCTCAAAATAATAGTATGTGTTTCAAAATAGTGTCTCAACTTGGTTGAGGCCATAATCAAAGCAAGAATTAATTTTTCAATGTGAGAATACCTGGCCTCATAATCAAAGCAAGAATTAACAACTCAGTTTTCCGAATATTAAATAAGTATCTTATACCCGATCCGTTTTAAATTTGTTTTTATTTTTGTAATTTGAATCCACATTTATTAATGTTAATAGCCACTGTCTATTTTATTAACGTTATTTATGTTATATTAAATCGTTGGATCGTTATGAGTAAATTACGAAGTCTTAGTCGTATATTTGGAATTAGTTAATTGGAATATGAAAATGTTATAAAGTTAAAGGGTGTATTTTTGTTAAAAACCATAGTAAAGATTAAAGTGAGCATGCTTCTAAATTTAGGGACTTGGTTGTAACTTTTATAAAACTTGGAAATTGGTCACACGTCTTCCTTCCATGGTTAATGTTTTCCAGCGATATTTCCGACCGCCACACCGTTCTTTTTACGCCAAGTAATAACTACCAAGTTAACGACCAAAAGACCTAATTGGTTTCACGTTTTGACTCGAAACTGTCACCCGAGCCTTTCGCCACCACTAACGAACTTTAGTTCACTTTGGAAAGCTCCAACTAATCAAGCGAAAATCGTGGTGGTTTCTAAAGATAGATTACGCATTCATAAATTTATAAATTAGGGTGATTCCTCTTGTTTAATTACCCTCATCGGTCCATAATCTTATTAAGCCTCCACCGCCGCCGCCACGAGTGAACTCTGGCCAGATCCTTAAAGTTGTCGTTAGACCACCGCTCGAGGTATATCATATTAGTTCTTCTCATTTCTACTTTATGAATGAAAGCCTCTTATCTATTTATTTATTTTTAAATTGAAAACACTGGATTCGAATTTTGAAACTTAGATTGGTTGGTGTTCTATGAATTAACCGAAAGGACAACATTCCTTTGAAAACTTATCGTCACTTTCCCAGAACATTGTTAATCAAGATACAAAAAGAATTATCTTTATCCATATATGTATTGTATTGGTATGAGTTCTTTTCAAATGAAATATTGTATATACTATTATTTTATATCTTCTTAAATTTTCTTTTCTTTTTTCACTTCTTTTCGGATATATCTAACCAAAGACACAGTTCTAATATTTAAATATTGGATAATTATTAATATACATCTTATAATTTTAAAGTGTTAAATTTATATAACTGTGAATGAATTTAATAATGAGACTCAAATAAACCAATGATCAAATCGAATAAATAAGAACTTTCATAAAGTTATGTCTGTTTTGGATAAAAATCTGCTAAGGATAACGTATCTAAATCTGTCAAGTGAGGTATAGTGCTAACACGATAATAGTGAATGTGTAATCGAAATCTTGGTGAACACAATGATTTGATCACAAGGGAAAAAGCCCTTGAATACGATAATCTCACTTCGGTCAAAACTTAACAAGGTAATATTTGATCGATTGACTTCGGTCAAGGATTCACGAGGTAATCTTTGGTCGAATCACTTCGGTCAAGGATCAACGAGGTAACCTTTGGTCGGATAGTGCGTGATTATAGTAATCTCCGGCACAAAAAACCCCCGAAAGGTGAAAACTATCACCGTCGATTATATTGATAATAAAAGGTGGTTACAAGGGTTGTGGAGTTGATGATCAACAAATACTATGTGTGAGTACAAGATATCTTAGCAGCTAGAATACGTGTGAATGTGTGTGTTCTAATGTTGATCACAACCTCTATTTATACAAAAACATAATAACTCAATGGAGTTATGATTAATAAAGACTATTAACTAATAATCCCTAAAAATCCGCCATTTCCCTCAATATAATCGTAACTGCCACTTTGACCACGTGCTCCATCACTCAGGCTGCGAAATAGGGGGTAGACCAGGTCTTGGAGCCGTTACACTTGATAAATATCAGCCTTCATATAAGAAATAACCGTTAATAGCACCAAATACCGAGGATCCACGATCCTGACATATCTCTGGAACTCTTCAGAAGGATAATTGATCCAGACGCGTCAATATCTTCTTGACTGCAAGTTAGTAGATAGACTGAGTCTTCTAACCATTATACCTGCTAAATATTAGACTACACATGAGAACAACCGTTAATTAGTAATAAGTACTGAGGATCCTTGATCCTGATATGATCTGGAATACATGCTAAGGATCACTGATCCAGACATACGTCAGGATAACATATCCACAGTGTAAAATTTCTGTGCATTAACAATTGCCCCCAAAATGGCGGTTGTGATAAGATCACAACTGTCATTTTGCCTTTTGAGTTCAAACTTCCTGCAAAAACATATGAGATTTGACAAGTTGGATATAATTGTCACATATCAATGGAGTTTCCATGGGAACTTCCCTTCCAGCTGTATATCATTTTCCCTGCAAATCATCAACAACTAGTAACACCTGTTTAACCCGGGTGGATGGTCCATTTTTTGAATGGTGAAATCCGGGTTAAGATTTTTTGGTAATTGCAAGTAAGTTTAATAAATAGTATCTTTTACCATTCTGTTGATTTGTCTGTTATTTTGAAATTTTGTCTGATATAGCTTTAAACTTGTTGAAAGTTTTGAGAAATATTCTTTAGTAAAAAGTTTTTAGGATAAAATATCCTTGCAAAAATAAACCAGGATCTTAAATCCTTATAAAAATAGATTGAGAACAATGAATCCTTATATCTATAAAGATATAAACTGAAATCAAATAAGTGTAAACCGATAAACAGAAATCATACCGTAAGGTATGGTTAGACCTAAGTTACCATAAGTATTGATCCTTTTGCAATCCTTATAAAACTGAATTAAAGGATTTTGAACCCATAAGTATTGATCCTTCGATGATCCTCAGAATCTAATTTATGATACCTGATGCAAATAACTTATGATATTATCTGGGATTAAACCCAATAAACCGGGGACAAGCCCATAAAATAAACTGGGAACAAGCCCGTGCAACCGGGGACAAGCCCGTGTAATCTGGTGTTAAACTGGGGACAAGCCCAAAATTGGGGACAAGCCCAAACTGGGGACTGGCCCAAGGATACGGATGTTAACTGGGGACTCGCCCAACCCGGGATTTAGCCCAAACGTGAGTGACGTGAAAACGCAAAAACCTTAGCTAACATGAAAATGTTAGAAACCTTTGTCTTGAGATAACGTGAAAACGTTATAAACCGGTGGTATGGTACGTCTACCATAAATCGTAGAATCCTCCATATAGCCGAAAGCAACAAAATTGTCAGCCACTAAGCGTGTACTGGTCCTGCTGCCCCGGACTATATGTTGGATAGCGTGCGCTCCAGGCGAGAGTGTAGAAACTCTATTTATAAGAAAGGTAAAAATCTTTAAACCTTAGAGGATATGACCATCGGGGGTCATACCCAAACGTGGGCTAGGCCAAGGAAAATAGCGATGTACCTTAAGCGTGAGGGAAAGGTGGCCAACCTCTTAAACATTGAACCTCTTATTGAAACCTGCATTATTACTTAAAACTTGGAAGAGACAAATCGTTAAGAACACATTATCCTTAAAATAATAAGAAATTGAAAAGAATAAGTAATCAGATAGATATTACCAATTTTGGGATCCTTGACCCTTTAAGGATACTTGATCCTCAGAGGATACTTGATCCTGATCAGAAAAAGTATTTCTTGAGGTGGATAGCATTCCATGCTCTTGGTAACCTGTTGCCTTCCATAGTGAGCAAATGATATGCCCCCTTTCCTGCCTCCGACTCGATCAGATAAGGACCTTCCCATTTGGGTGCTAACTTCCCATCAGCCGGATTGGTTGTGTTTTTGAAGGCTTTCCTTAAAACTAAATCTCCTTCTTGAAATCTTCTGATCCTGATATTCTTGTTGTATGCCCCAGCTACCCTTTGTTGATAAGCTGCCATTCTGATTTTGGCTAAGTCTCTGAGTTCTTCCATAGTATCCAAGTCTCCGAGAAGGATTTCTCTATTGGCCTCAGGATCACGGATGCTTGTCCTAGCTGTTGGAACCACCATTTCTGTAGGGATAACTACTTCTGACCCAAACACTAATGAGAAGGGTGTTTGGCCTGTTGCATTTTTTGGTGTCGTCTTGTCGGCCCAAAGTACATATGGTAGCTCTTCGGCCCATTTTCTTTTCTTGGATCCTAGTTTCTTTTTCAATTTGTTGATGATTATCTTGTTGCTTGACTCTGCTTGACCATTAGCTTGAGGATGCACTGGAGTAGAGGAATCATCTTGATGCTCCAACTGTCACAAAAGTTAGTGGTTCTTTTCCCGATAAACTGGGAACCATTGTCACAAACAATTTCAGAAGGGATACCAAATCTAGTTATAATATTTCGTTTAATAAAGGATATAACTTCCCTTTCTCGGACTTGCACGAATGCTTCTTGTTAGGTCACGATTTTTATAATGAGGATCCTTTATCCTTGACTGTCTTATGGATAGTTTATCCTTGAAATATACATCAGGATATAAAGGATCGACGATCCTCGGTATTGTTTGTTTACTAATGATTGCGTTTAGTATGGTGATGTGTTAGACAGGTATATCAACTTTAAGACGAACTTGCATCAATTATCCTCATGGGACATCCTATAGCTGGAACATGGATCTAGGATCCTAATTCAACATAGCTGATTATGTATTATATATAGTATAGATATATGCATACCGGACCTACTGGATAAGTAAACAGAGAACATTTTTGCCACAATAAGGGGGTGTTTGGGATTACTTATTTTTACCAACTTATAACTTATTAACTTTTTGAAAAGTAATAAGGTGTTTGGGATTGCTTTTGATGTGAGAGGAAAAGTTCCATAAGTTACAATGTTGTAACTTATTAACTTAATGGATACTTAATGAAAAATTATAAGGAGGTAAAATAAGGAATCCCAAACACCCCCTAAGTCACTGTTTTAACATCTAAAATATTAGCAAAGCGAGAATTTAACAATATAAATATATACAAAAATTGAACCAAATTTTTAACAGGTGCGATGGATTCTACTAGATCATGTTTGGGTTTGAGTTTGAAAAATGTTTATTAGCTTTTTCAAAAAGCCAATTTAAAAAACTAGGATGTGAGACTTTTGAAATGTTGTTTTTTAACCATTTCAAAAAGCTAAAATAAGAAAGTTTTTGTGATTGCCAAACACATTTAAGCACACATTTAAGCTTACTGGCTTTTTGAAAACACCAACAGGTCAATAATTAGAGAACATTTTTGCCACAATAAGGGAGTGTTTGGGATTACTTATTTTTACCAACTTATAACAAGTAAAGGATCGTCAACAAGGGCGTTCTAGTGCGTTGTAGATTCTTATCAAAGACTTGTATCATTTAATGATGCCATGTGAATCGCTAGAAACATGTGAAGTGTATGGCTAACCCAATAACGAAAGTTTCGTAAGGGGACTGGAGCAGGCTACGATGAGACAAAAGATCTTCTTTCTAGAGAGATTCGATTCGGAACTATTATATGTCTAAGGTTCAATATTGAAAAAATTTCAAAGGTTTTCCCTGACTTTGTCCGTGCCAACAAACAATTCGAAATACCTCGACTTTTTAGAACAGGTCCGAGTCAAATAGCAATGATTTGAAGCACTTCTTTTTACAATATTTCGGAAACCCAATGACTCAATCGTATGGATCTTGTTAACTTTTTGAAAAGTAATAAGGTGTTTGGGATTGCTTTTGATGTGAGAGGAAAAGTTCCATAAGTTACAATGTTGTAACTTATTAACTTAATGGATACTTAATGAAAAATTTTAAGAAGGTAAAATAAGGAATCCCAAACACCCCCTAAGTCACTGTTTTAACATCTAAAATATTAGCAAAGTGAGAATTTAACAATATAAATATATACAGAAATAGAACCAAATTTTTAGCAGGTGCGATGGATTCTACTAGATCATGTTTGGGATTGAGTTTGAAAAATGTTTATTAGCTTTTTCAAAAAGCCAATTTGAAAAACTAGGATGTGAGACTTTTGAAATGCTGTTTTTTAACCATTTCAAAAAGCTAAAATAAGAAAGTTTTTGTGATTGTCAAACACATTTAAGCACGCATTTAAGCCTATTGGCTTTTTGAAAACACCAATAAGTCAATAATCATTTTTCAAACTTAATCCCAAACATGTGAAACATTTTTCATACGTATTCTGAAGTTGCTTACAGTATATTTCTTTATTGAGATACATTTCAAAATCTATATGTTTTACTAAATTTTTTGTTTCAGGAAAATATACTTTTTAATGGCATTTTATGTTCATCAATAATTTAACATCATACTTGACGACCTATATGACGATGATCGAAACATCATATTATTAGTATTATATGTTCATGTGAGTAAACACGTTATTTAGAAATCATAAAATATAATGAGTCGTTTTCCACTATAAAAATGATGTTTAAATAAACACAACTTGATAGTATATACATAGATTATTGTATAAATAAATATTTTGATAAAATGAGTGGAAACAAATTTGAGAGTGACACTTGATGAATATGAAAGAGTGATTGAAATTAACGGGAGAAAAAGATTAATGGTGGAAGGTAAGTGAAAAATTGAAAAAAAGAAAAGAGATTTTTTTTCATTGTTTTTTTTTTATTTTTGTTTTTAAAACGGTTGTTATGGTTTGATATAACTCATACTGTATGAGGAGCATTTAACGGGCACTCTAAGTGGTACACCGCCACCTCCCCTTAAATAGGGTAGGGAAATCGGGTTATAATCACTGATTAGTCATTAGAGAATATGAGAAAGACCGTGTAAATGAGCCCACAGTTATTACATATTCAATCATACATGCATCATGTTTATACTTTTTTTTTTTCTGAAAGAAAAAGAAGAAAATGTTATAGAATATTTAAGAGGAGTATAGCCTATGATTACGACGTTTTAAGATAGTTAAGGGTGTAAAATAGTTAAGTGTGTTTTAAGATAGTTAAAAATGCATTATTAAGGTACCTTGTTATGATCATCCCTCCCACCCTTTTGACTCTTCTTTGTATTGTTTTTTTTTTAAATTAATTTGTCATATAAACAAAAATATGATCATGTATGAACCATAAATACCATAAGAACATGTACGAACAAATGAATAGAGTTCATATATATATATATATATATATATAACCATTGTTGTAAAAGTCAGATTCCAAGGCTTTGGAATCGGCGATTCCAAGGTCCTCGGACATCAACCTTGCCGCCTTTTTTCAACTTGGCCAACATTACTCGCCAAGGTCCAACTCGGTCAAAATTCGGAGTACTCGTGATTACTCGGCCTCCAAGGTCAACTCGGCCACAATTTTTTTTATTTTTTTATTTTTTAGTAAAAAGTTAAAAAAATAACAA
Source organism: Bidens hawaiensis (assembly GCF_021521415.1). NCBI lineage: Eukaryota > Viridiplantae > Streptophyta > Magnoliopsida > Asterales > Asteraceae > Bidens > Bidens hawaiensis. The sequence continues at coordinate 17,685 of NW_027506448.1, read as the reverse complement.
AACATGAATTTTTTGAATTATGTTTTTTTATATGAATTATGCTTATTTTGACATATATATATATAATATTCAATAATTTTTTATGTTATATTTATCATGTTAGAATACAAACCGAGTACTCCCTACAAGGGGGTCGGCCGCCTAGGGACCGCCTAGCGAGTTTTACAACATTGTTTATAGCTAGTTTTTTACCCGGCGCGTTGCGCCGATAATCTCCCGGATAAGTTAGTAAAACTCGAACGGTGGTAAAGCTCAAATGTTATCGGTCCCAAGCGTTGAGTCGGTAAGTTAACGCGAATTCGGTCGGTTTCGGTTACTTGTGTTATTGTACATTTGTACCGGATTTAAAACCAAATATAAAACAAAAAAGTATAAAAGTTGAGGTGGACTAATGAGATAGCTTCAGTCAGTAAAACTCGAGTGTTGGTAAAGACAGATCGTTTTTTATCCCGGAACTGAAACAAAAAAAGCACAAAAAATTAGCGTTCAGTCGTTTTCGTTACGATGAGTGAACTAAAGAAACAAAAACAAAGTTTGTGAACCAGTCGGGTGCAGCCAAGTGGCCCAATAGGGCACTTGCGTCACCAAACTTTTCATTTGTTATATAGTAATAATTATACGTGTTTCTGTTTTTTGTATGCCATCATACACTAAATATTATATTAAGTCGATTAAGAATCAAATATCATGGTGAAAAGTAAAAGATGAGATGAATTATCAACCAAATATGAGAACGCGCAAGCTAAAAAGTAATAAATAAAGAAGCCATACCAAAGCATTAGTGTTGTCGTGAAAAGGTAAAATGTATGTAAACTTATTTACAACCAAGATATGAGTAGATCTCGAGCCTTGGGTGTCTCTAGGACATCATGTCCCCAATTTAACACTTCTGTATCACTTGATGTTCAACTATACCAATTTTAGTTGTATATATTAGACTCGCAAAGGAATATATCGGTTACTTCATAAAAAAGCATGTTGATCAATTATCAACATCTTGTTCTTTCAGTATAAAAATAAAAGACAAAAAAAGTTTCTAAACACATGTATGTTTTCAAGACGTTAAATGTATATCATAGCCTTATTTTGTTGGATGAAGTTAACTAAGAACCGACTACGAATCATCTTATCATGTTAATTGAAATCAAATGACTTATAACATACCCATGTGGTAATGTCTATTCAAATCATTAAAAAACTAACCACTTGATTATTAACTAATGTGTGTGGATTTAATATATTCTTCTTTTAGGATAGATGATCTCCATATAGTACCAACTTGTTATTTATGAAAAGATAAAAGACAGTTTGTCATCAATTTTAGCAATTTCAAATATTTCCTAATGAGGTAACCTTAATTTCTCTGAACAAGAAAAGCCACACTTTTTTATATATAAATCTTTTAATTCTTAGGACAAGTACTTGTCACGTTCATCTGGTTAGAAGGACTAAATTACCCTCTTTTTTAATATTGCCTCCTCCTACTTTGTTTTATGTCTCAAAATAAACATAGAATTAAAAGTCCACACAGTTGTGCCATCGATGGTTTCAAGAAGGCGTCCTAACAATTGAAACTTTCCACGTCTTTCAAGGTTGGTACAACAAATTTAATGATATTATATATATATATATGACTATCATGCAGATATAGTATGATATTTTATATATATATTTGTTAAACTAGCTAGAAAATTAACGATATATATAGTAAACGCAAAAGGCTTTGAGCCTTTGACTGTATAACGTACAATAAGTATAACATCAGAAGGACAGAAGCTCAATATATATATATATATATGACTATCATGCAGATATGGTATGATATTTTATATATATATTTGTTAAACTAGCTAGAAAATTAACGATATATATATAGTAAACGCAAAAGGCTTTGAGCCTTTGACTGTATAACGTACAATAAGTATAACATCAGAAGGACAGAAGCTCAGGTCGTCTTTAGCATAAACCAAGCGAGGGATGTGTTTAATTTGGTGCTCCATATTTTAAGCCTTAAATTAAGGGTACTATTATTTATTTTCATGAGACTTTCAAATTTTAAAGCTAGGCATCCAAAAAAGGTGTTAATTTTTGTATTTTTTTAGATACATCAAGTTTTTACCAATAAGGGCATTAATCGTGAATTTTTTAAACGATTTAACACTGTAAATTGAAGTGATCAATATGAAAACTTTCTATTTTAACGGTTATAAAAGTACGAGGTAATAAATTTTTAAAATAATTTAACACAACTACTTAATTTATAATTGATACCTTGTATATTTGTTGTGATTAACTTGTAGTAAAATCAATACTATTAGGAAAATATATGTTAGTAATAATGAAGTGATCTAACGAGGTAATATGATTAGCAAGAGGAGTGTCGCCTCCAAGATTTTGGGTGTTTCATACGAATGCTAAAAAAAGACCTTTATATATAATTTTTTTTCTAGTTTTATTTTTTTTAAAGATTAAGCTTTATAGTTAATTATGACCTATACATACAACTTTGGTTTCAAATATCCAATGTTAGTTATGACCAACTACTAATTTGATTCTGAAGACCAATTTAATTTTGATCACCGATTTCTGTTATAGACCAAAGTGAATTCTAATTGCCAAATCTAGTTCCGAAGACAAGTTTGGTAATGAAGAACAGTTTCGGTTCTAATGACAATTTGTATACTAATGAAACAAAGTTAATATTGATAATCAAATTCAAGCAACTTTAAACAACTTTTGTGATTTCGAAGCAACTTTAATTCAGCCAGGGTCATTGCTTTATTTTATAAAGATTTGAACTTTATAGTTAAAGCTTAGCCATGTTTTATAACATGTTTTTAGGAAATCACATTTGCTTTATAAAATTATATTTTTATAAAAATGGAGACTAATTTAGAAAACATTTTAGATCATTCTCATTCCCATATCACATTACCTTTGCCGTTCATTGTCTTTATTGCTCATGTCGGGTTCTTGTTGGGTTTTTTTTCAATCTCATGATGAAACCTCAAGTGTTTTTTTTAGCATATATCGATTTGTACACTGGTTCCACACAATTATGCTATGTATCAGTTTCCCATTGAATTTCTCAACACATCTTCATGAGAGAGGCGCGCACAACAATTTTCTTGATGAGTATGTTTAATTTTCAAACTTGTAAAGACATGGGCTATATGGGAAACATAGCCCGTTTAATAATATACAACTCTAGGGTTGGTTATAACATACTGGTGATTTATGTTTCATTGTATATCTTAAAAGACTTCAAGTTGGGACCAACTTTGTTTCCGACTTAGCTTGCTTGTGATCCATGTGATATTGTACTCCTCATTCAAGTGGTTGTGGATTCAAATCATGCGGAGTGTAGGTGTGGTGCTTTAGGTGCATAGGAGAGACTGTTTCAGTCATTAATGTTTTTTATAGGCTCATTGAAAAGATTGAGGGGGCTTAATGCTAAAGGAAGATAGATAAAGGAATGTAACCGAAAAAAGGGATTAAAAGCTCAATATTCACAACCAATGGAAGGGTAATATGGTCATACAGCTCATCCTCGGAACCCTCAAAAAATAAGAGGAGCACTATCCTTAAAACATGAAAAGTCTAGCTTTTATTCTGAAAAATACACACGTGTCAGCGATCTATAGGGTTTATATTGTCAGGGCCAATAAACAATGAGCTGGCAAAAGGATTGGTCCACTTGTCATCATGCTATTCATTTTCTAAATTAAGTAATAAAGTAAGAGGGGTTTTGTGAATACAAGTGGGCGGTTTTCTAGAGAGAGAGTGGTTTTGTAAAAAGAGAAAGATGATTTATAGTACCTACCATTTATAGGGAGTTGAAACACAAGTTTCCTTATGTAGAAGACGACTCTTAGCTCAATTGGGAAACCACATAGAGAGGTCAAATAGATAAAGATAAAGATTTAGAGAGAGAAATTGGAAAGAGAACCAAAACAAGACTGCTTGATTGTTTTGGTCAAGACCGCATCAAGTTGAAAGTAAGCAATGGTTTCAATTCATGATTTTGACAAGTCACACACTAGATCTCTTAGATTCAACGTTTGATCTTTGAATCATATGTTTGTTGTGTACATATGCACAATTAATATATGGTATGTTGTATACATATATGCACAATATTTACTTGTTTGCGGAGTAATTTGATTATTAATTGATGGATGAATAAGTAGGGATGGGGAGAGGTAAGATTGTGATTAGAAGGATTGACAATTCAACTAGCCGACAAGTAACGTTCTCGAAGAGAAGGAGTGGATTGCTGAAGAAGGCGAAAGAGCTCGCGATCTTGTGTGATGCCGAGGTTGGTGTTATGATCTTCTCGAGCACAGGCAAGCTTCATGAGTTTTCTAACACAAGGTCAGTTAATTTCACCAGATCTACTTCTTGTCATCTTAATTTATGTCTTAGTTTATATATAATTATGTATGTCATGTGTTTATTAAATATTCAGTAACATATATGTGTGTTTTATTTCATTTGTTCACTGTGTGTGTTAAAAATTAATAGTTAACTAATAGTCCTAACTAAGTTATACTTTGTTAATGTGTAATTCTTGTTATGATTTGTAAGAGAATTATAAGATCTTTAATATAAGTTCATATGTATGTTAGGCAGTAATTCATGCTCCATAGAAGTTAATTAATCACTCAGCTGATTTTCATATATATGTTATTAAATGGAAGTGTTCCTTCCAAAAGCACAATTAATTTATGGACACTGTGAATCTCATAAGGATACCTCCCTTACAAATACTAATTTAAAATGCTTAACTTTCTGGACCATGCATGTTAACAATTTTTTTAAGCAAATGAATCACAATTACTTTTTGAAGAACTATCTATGGGTACTCACTCACATAAATCTATACATCGTTTATGTATATATATATATTCAATTGTTTATTAGTGAAACTCCAAAAAGCATCAGCAATTTATGTTTAAATTATTACACTTTAACCCTAAGGCTGCGATTATAACAGTTTTCTAAAAGAAATATGTTATTTATTGTAACTTTAAAAACACATATATAATCTATAAACTAGAAACTGGGGGATCAGAGGTATGGTTTTTGACCACTTTGTTGCACCGGCAGAAGTATCCTGCAGATTAAAAGCAACCAAACTTCCATATAAATATAAACAAATATATTGGAATACTGGAAGATTAATAAAATAATAACAAAGAAAAATTGTGTCACTATAACCTACCGTTAATTAAGTATGGAGATAACATTCTTCTTGCATGCACAGGCTATCTACAAATGCAGAAGGATCAGTATTAGGTTTATCAAATTACGTAGTTCATTACTGAAATTATATATGTATTAACAAGACCAAGAAGGTACAAAATATAAAACGATAATAAATTATGACAGGAAAATAACCTTCTCCGGCCTTAACTGATTTGATCTCTAAGCCTACTCGGTGATGATATTCATCCATTTTAACCAGCTAGTGCAGTTAAAATTAGAACATATGTCTTCCAAAAACTCACTCGAGATACTAAGAATTAATCCAGACTCAGTTTTTAGCCAAGATCATGTAATTAAGGTTGAGGATTCAAGTGACCATAACAAGGAAAGTATGTGTAAAACTAATAAAAAAATATGGATCGAAAACTAAGACTTATGTAGGGATGATTATTTGAAGCGAGGATAATATACAAAGATAGGTAATATCTAATTATTGGATGGTTTTTCATATTTTAGGTTATAGCATAAAAATTATATATATAGGGAAGGATCAACTTATGATTCCAATAAATAATGTATGGAATAGGAATAATTTTCATGGGATTACTATACGAAGAAAAATACGGTTGCATGAGTCATGAGTGCATGAGGGAATGCAACTTTGCATGCAAGGGTACTCTTTTTTATAGCATATTTATCACAGCTACACTATTGATCTCAACAAGTTTAGCTTGCTCAAATTACAACCTTATATAATGTGTAATAATTAGTCAGAAAAGTTCAAGACTTTGCTGCATGGCCATTCAAATTCATGTTTCTTTTAAGTTGTGAAAACTCTAAATAACTTCCATTAAACTTTGTTTTTATGTCTTATAAACAAGTTATATCTACAAATTTCTTTTTCATGGATTGACTTTTAAAATATGTGTAACGAACGTTTACGTGTTTTGTGAATACCGTAATTTAAATATGCATAACGAGCATTTACATATTTGTTAAACGTGTGTCCGAAGCTGACACACATACTTTTTTCCCCTAAATGTAACTTATTTTACATATGATTTTTTTTAAATATTGTTAAGTGGAGATCTTTCAAGTTCTCACTCAATGAGTCTCTCAAAGTATATATGCGTCCTCTATAGTGTTATACAGTGTCAGGATAAATCTAAACATTGTGAATAATATACGGATAACTATAGTAATTATTGTCACGTCACTTCAAAATTATAACATAATAATAATAATAATTCCGACATAATTACTATAGTTTGTTTTTAGGCTTCACACCCTAATTTGTAAAAGATTCCACCATGTACATGTGTGTGTATGTACATGTATATAGTGTTAATTTGGATCGAATACAAAGAGGTTTCGATGCCAAGCATATAGATCAAATTAAGAAAAAACACACAATTGCCTTTATGTAAATAATGTAATACGATACTAAATAACAACGTAATTACCTTAAAGTAGCAAACTTATTATTACTTTACTTCAGTTTTTCTGTAATGTAATAACTAAGTTAATGTTCCGTATAAGTTATAACACACAAGGGTCAGGGCCGGCTCCGAAAAGACGAAATTTTTTTTGGGTCAAAGGCGACCTTTCTTTTGGCCTTAAGTAAAAGAAACAGTTTGTTGGGCTTAAACAATTTAATTATAAATGGGCTTATTTGATTATAATTTAAGTTGTGTAAAAAACTTTTATATAAAAATAAGCTTAAAATTGTCTCAAATAAGACTAGAACTCACAACCTTTTGGTTAGATGTCATACCCTTTTACCGTTAAACCAAGCTAGTGGTTATGTAATTGTGTTGAAACATTGATTATATACATGTTTTTGATAAAAATACATATAACTTTTTTTTGAAAAAAAAAAATTTCGGGCCTAAAGGGGTGTCGGGCCTGTGGTCGTCGACTACCATGCCATGCCTCAAAGACGGCCCTGACAAGGGTGAAAAATATAGAAAAAGTCAAATATACATATATGAATTAAATAATGAACACTATAATTTTATAAACTATAAGTTATTACATAATAAATGGGTAATTTCATATTTCCTAAAATACATAGATTAGTAGAATAATTTGTATTTTTACTTTAAAAAAATCAAAATGGAATGTTGTAAATCTATACATATTAAGAAAAAGATATCATGGTTAACATCAAATTATCTTAAATGAGTTAGTAAGTCATAAACATTTTAAAATCAAGATAGTGAGTTCGATTCCCATTAACATATTTTTCATTTTAACAATTTTAATTGAACAAAAATAGATAATGAAGTGGAAGGTAAAGTTAAAATGCAAAGACGACAAAAATAAGAAGTGTGAGAAGAATTTGTGGCCACACAAAGATATTAAAAAAATCATATCTCAAAATATAAATAAAAAACGAAAATTGTTAAAAACCAAAATGTTCCCCCCATCATTCCCGTACAAAAAAAACAATGTTGAAAAATGATAAACAAAAAAGACACAATATGTCGCAAATATAACACAATGTTGAGTAATTTAACATAATATATAAAAAGACACAGTGTAAATGAAAAAAAAGGCATAATCAATGTCGAAAATAAACAAAAAAACACAATGATAAATAAAAGGATATAATGATTTTTTCTCTCAATATTTTGTCTTTTTTGAGTTTTTATTAGAACAATAAAGATAGTGGAAACATTTTTGTGTTTTTATATTTTTTATTAAATTTGAGTTATGATTTTTTTACTTAATTTTTAATTATTTTCATGAGGGTTTGTTTTTTGTTTTTTTTTCCTACAAATCATTCTCATTATAAAAGTCTCCCTTTGTAGAATAACCTGACACATGAAGTCGAATTGATTAAATCTGAAACTTGTATATTTAGAATAAAGGCCTAGCTGAATGTCATGTGAACAATATGTTTGTTTTAATAATATAGTTAGATTATTACTAATTTACATATGTGTAAGATCATTTCCAGTTCATTTTCTATAAATATGTGAGTGAGTTTTGTAAATTAATGGTATAATTATAAGTGGTTGTAAATAGAGGTGAGAGAAAAATGTTATATAAGAAAATTAAATTTAGGTTTACACTGTTTATACAAAAAATATATATTTAATATATTCTGAAAATGTTTATGAGTGGCGAAAGAGAAATATTTAATGATAATAATATTAAAAAGTTTATTTAATTAAAAAGATAGAAAATATAATGATTTATAATGTAATAATAGAGATATTGATTGACTATATTTTCTTATATCCAAATAGTTACACTAAAATTCAACACATTTTATGTCTCATGTTCATTTAAATAATATTATTTATACATTCAACATTAATTTTTTCTTTAATCCAGTTACAACAACTTTCACCTAATACTAAAAAATTATATTGTGTGAACAGTGTAACAACTAATTTAATTTTCTCTATAACATTTTCTATCTCTAATACTGACAACCACTCATAACAATACCATAAAAATTACAAAACTCACTCACATAATTATAGGGCATGGCTAAAAATGTTCTAAGTTAGGAATGCTCAACCAATTTACATATAATCATACGGTTACATATAATAAACACAAAACTATTCTCAGATAAAAAGGATGAATAAATAAGTAAGCATGATCACATGTTATTAAGAATCTTTAAAAGTTTTATACTATTTAAAGTTATAAGAAGATTCACATAAGGTATACATACTAATTTTCTTAATGCGTGAAAATATTGTAATCAATCAAAATTTTTTTTTATATTATTTAGTTATAAAGGTATATCAGTAAAAAGTTCAAATTTTTTGATAGCTAATACGAATTAACGATAAGTTACAAATCATTGTATTTTTATTTATGTTTCTTTTTATTCTTTTTATTTGATCTCAACTGCAATGTTCATGAATTTTTATCATCCTAATTTGTTTTTACAAACGTAAAAAAATATTTGTTGACGATATCCAGATAAACTTGATTCAACCTCGATTTGGTTGAGTAACCCCAAATCCAGCTTCGTAATACAACATACACAATTCGTAATACCACATACATAATATATGTATGAATTACGCACAACAAAAGTTACATAAACACAATTCGTAGTATTATCTACATATTACATATATGAACATACACAGAATAAAATAAACTATTTTTATCTCCACATTAAACCTTCATATAATAATTAATGACAAATAATGCTAATAACTTACACTTGTAAAATTTACATATATATTTGTGATACCAGTTACATATTATATGAATCCGTGTTGGCAATACATGAATCTAGTATTTGACGCGTTTGAAGATATATGAATGAAGATACTTTTGTTTAGAATGATATTTGATTAATAAAACTTCTGATTAGAAAGTTCAACTAAAAAAATATCTACCCATCCCTTCTGTGTGGCGGTAAAGGTATTGGTGTTATTCAACAAAGACTAAGGTTATAGTCTCACAAAAGACAAACGTGGAGAATTATAAAGAAATGAGTTAAAAAATTTGAACTTCAAATTAACTAGTAATAGTTACTAAATAAATGTTATTACTAACTCATGTTTTACTACAAAATGGCCTACACATAAAAGACCAAAGTACTCTTTTTCCTTAAAATCATGGTTCATTAATCTCTTGCTAAAATCTGCCATTGTCTTTCTAATCCACTAATTAAATCTAATTAATGGCTTAAATCAATTTCTGAGACTCGTCCTTCCCCTAAAATAGAGACTTAAAGTTATGTCATTTGAAATATGCATGTTCATACTTTAATCTAGGCTTTCAGCTAGTGCGTTGTAGTGGTATAGACCCTTTTGGCTTGTTATGGAGACTCACTTTTGACGTATGGATGCGGATCTTATGTTGATGATTTTAGTGTCATCTACTTTTATGCAATTCGGATTTACCTAGCGATCAAATGAGAAATCATGACCAAACATCAAACGAGTTGGAAATTGTGGAATGCACACTTGTTTGCAAATGCAATGAATTCAAGCATTAAAATCAGATTAATAGTTTAATTGGGTGGGGGAGGGGGGGGGGGGGAATCCCACTAAACAAGAGGCATAACATATAGTGGCGGACCTTGAAATTTTCTTACATGGGTTGGAAATTTTTTGGATCGGTACTAAGTTGATTATCGCTATATAAATTTTATTTTTCAGTCCGGTTTAGTCATTCGGGTCGTCATATAGAAAAAAAGATAATCAAACAAAATATGATATAACCAAAAAAATGTGTGAAACTTCATTGGAAATATATAACTAAAATACAATATTTTTAAAGTTGTTTTCTATTGGTTTTCGTTTTTTGAAATCTAGCAAAAACATCACCTAGTTGGACACTCATAAGCAAGTCATACTTAGTGAAACAAATACAAGCATTGTTTAAATTCTCATTGCCCATTTAATAACGCAAATCAGACTTCACATATTTCATCGCTGAAAAGTATCTTACAACGCTTAATCAGACTTCACATATTTCATCGCTGAAAAGTATCTTACAACGCTTGCTGTTGCAACGGGTAATACGAGAGCTAACTTTAATAAACGATACACTAATACAAATGAAATTGGTGAACAAAACAATGTATATAAAAACTGAAACATTTAAAGATAAAAATTCTTCATCCGTTGAACTCACCACTGCTAGAAAATATACATTTAATGACGCGCAATGCGTGTCATTAAAGGGGGTAGTTGACACGTTGAAGCGTGTTAAGGAAGGTCATGTCATAAAAAAAGATTACGTACATTTGTTTGTCATATGTTTATGACATACTTTTATGACGCATGTTTTTGACAACCATTGCGTGTCATGGTTTAAAGTGTTTTAAATTTATTTATTTTTGGTAATATTCACATTAAATGACAATTAATGTCTAATAATAAAAAAAATAATACAAACTATAGCAATACAATCCATTTCATACAATATTTCATAGAATACTAATTACAAACATTTCAAAGTTAACATTTCACTAATGTCGAAACAAAATTACATCGGAAAATAAAGATTGCCACTAAAGGCGACCATTCTTTACGAACTCCATCAATATCAACATCCGTGTATTCAACTTCCTTTTCCCAACCTGAAAATTTTTTTTGGATCAATGAGAGAGATTATACAAGACATTTCGGGCCAACGTTGTTTATGCCTTAACTAAGAAAATGAATTTTACCCACTAAGTGCTTCGAGAAACAGCATAATATTAATACTATTGAGGACCTGCAGAAAAAGAGTTCGGGTTATGATTTTCTGTACTGGGTCAAATGTGTCAAACGGGTCAAAGTGTTCCAGCAATTACTCCTCCACATGATTGAACCACATCGGCTTTTGGAACTAGACTATATCCACAGACTTCCTATTATTTAAAAAATAATAATTTTAATTTAGATTATGAATTTGATAAGAACAAAGTGTTAGCTCAATATATGTACCTAACTGAAGTAACGACTGTAACGCATCAACAATAATTCCTTTACTAGACCACAAATTCCATATATAGTAATGCAGTACGTTAGATACAACCTGAAAACAAGAATCGAATAAGTTTGAAGATTTATCATAAATGAAAGTATGAAACGGTATAGAGAAAAAAAAACTAACCTTATTACAGAACCATTCTGACCAAGGTGTTTTGCAAAGTGGAGAAACAAGTATGAGACCAATTACACGTTGTCGATGTTTGATTTGTTTGCCAAAAAGATATCGCGATTGTAAAATACAATATGAATGATGTAATGTGATGTACATAGTAAGCAGCTTACAGCAAATAAGGTAAGTACAAAAGCTCCACCTTTTACCCCTCTTACATTACTACACCTAGTCTGATCTGTCAAACTACTCCTAAACTAAAAAGAAATAAAATTTTTAAAAAGTAAAAGAAAATGAAAGAGTACCTATAAAAGTCAAGAACATTAGCAACCTGGTCAGCTAAATCATCAGTAGATAATGCCAAAATATCACTTGACATTGGAGCAGCTTCTCACTGCAGCCAAAATAATTGAAGTGTGTGTGTGTGGGAGTCAATGAACATGTCATCAAAGTTATCTTCTTATTATATAAACAAGACTTTTTTTAGGATCGAGTTTGTTAAAATCGGCTCGCTTCGAGATTTTAGCGAGCCAATCTCGAGTAGTTCACGAGTCATGATGAAAGCAACATTTAGTGAAAAAAATTCAATGGAACCCGAAATTTCTTCATCGTGATACCAATTATGATAATTTCTGTCACCATAACACCACCACAAATTTCAAATGCCATTGAGATATTGCAAAACTTGAACTGATATTACATGTTATAATTTATAAATAGCCTGAATTGATCCATTTATAAGTCAATGGGTCAAAAGTGCTACATTTAATATTGATTTTTGGACTGGATTAATGGTTTACATAAAAAAAAATTAACTCCAATATCAGGTTTAAATAAATATTGTTCTAAATAAGTAGGAAATGAAATGAAGGCATGTAACGTACATAATTTCATATTTTGAAGCAATGCGGGTATGCCTGGCAACATCAATTTTTGCATCATAACAAGCTTCTTTAATCCAGAAAGTATGGGGGTTGCTTTATCTGGCTGAATAAAGCATCAAAAGTTTGTAAGATTTTATCCAGTGGTATATAAAAGTGAGTAGCTATGGTTGTTCAAGAGTCGAGCCCGAGTCGAGCAAGGGTGGTTTCGAGCCCGAGCTCAAAATTAAATAAGACAGCTCAGCTAGGCTTGAGCTCGAGTTTGAAGTTAAACGAGTCTAAGATCGAGCCAACATGAATACTGGCCATTCTAATTCCCACATTTGATAAATTATAAATTAGAAAATGAGGCATTTATATGAATCTAATAAGTGCATTAATTTGCAATCTCTTATAATAAGGGTAAAAAATTGATGACCATAACCCACACCAAAAAGCTTCCTTGTGCAGCTCATAATTAAGTTGACTGTCTTGCATGTAGAAATTTATTATAAGTGGGTTATTATTATCTTAATGTCCTTTTCATCAATTTTTATTCTTAAATTACTTTCCACCATCCAAATTTATGAGCAATGGATTAAAACCCTTCTTACGCTTCTCATTTTTGTTGTACTTTGTATTTTAACTTTACCCCCGATTCTAGAACATTCTTAACCACAATTAAGACTCGATTAACATGTAAGCTCAAACGAATAAGTCCAATAATCTCGCCCCTAATTGTTTGATGTTCACACTGATATTCAAAACCTTGTTGAACCACCATCATCTTCTTTACATTGGCCATCACATCAACCTCTCTTGGACCCCTTAACCTTCGCCTCGGTCATGTCCTAGGTCTTCAAAGTTTGAACTCCCATAACACTTCTTCTGTTTCAATCCTTTTTAATTGTAGTTTTACTACCATGTCACAATCCTTCCTTGATATGCCCCTCTAATATCAAACACCAACAAAGACAACAACTAGCTCCTTTTATTCTGTCTTTTCGATCGTGAAACGAAATTTTGTAGCTCCCTACTCTTTCTGAGACAATCTTTGTTTTTTCTTGCCAAAAAAATCGAACTCCAAGCTGCAATTTTCTCCCATGGCAAGAAAGAGTGTCCGAGAAAAATGAAATACAATAAAAAAAACCCGGGTTTGAAGCTCCGTGTTGTACTTATTTCTCCAATACCACAAAGTTACCACTTACCCAACTTTTTCTCCCCAACCCATGGCTACAACGGGCTACTCCCTTGCCCAAGAGTCGACTCTCAAAACTGCTTCCTCGTCAAACCATCAGATACCAACTAATGGCACTAGTTAGATCATAAACATAAAGAACAAAAACACAAAATCCTGATCAAGACTTTGATAGACTCTTTATGAAACAAAAAACCCAAACTTGAATAACTAGAAACCTAAAACCAATCAAATTGAAAACTAAGTAAAAACCACTATTTAAATTCTAAAATAAATTTTTCAAAAATAAAACTATAACCCAACTTATTAAGTAATACCCAAAATAAGTAATATAAAAAAACCTCTAGAATCCTTCACATGTGTCCTAGTGGTAGGAGGCTTGGGTTCTTCAGTAGAGACTTAACTTCGAATCCCACTTGTGTTACTTTTGGGTGAATATTGACAATGAAGGATTTAAGCTAGGCCTTATTCAGAGGTTGTTAGTTCGAACTCTGAGCCCACCCGGGTTTTCATCCCACCGTGTGTTACGCCAGAAAATTATGCTCTTTGGTGGCACAACGACTGTCAAGTGACAGTCATGGTATGATTTCCCGGGGATAGCCCAAGCCAAACTCTGAAGCCAACGTGAGCCCGGTTAAGACAACATAGTTTGGCCATAGTGGACATCGGGGCTCTTTAAATTTGAAGAGCGCGGCAGCCTAGATACAATAAAGTCGCCGTTCTAAAAAAATCAAAAAGCCTCTAGAACATTCTTAACCCAAATTAGACAACTTCCAAGATTTTGACCCGATTAAACATGTGAGCTCAAACGATCAAGTCCAACACTACGAACTTGACTTTTTATTTTTAAAATAAAGAATACAAGTAAAATCCAAAATATTCAAATTACAATTTAAAAGTTCATAGCTACTCACAAGAAGATTATGAACTAACAACAAAAATGGTCTCAATTTTCATGCATCACAACTACAATGCCTCCATAGCAACTGACAACTTCCAATCTTCATCATTATCAAAATAAATCAATAATATGTTTTCCCAAATTCGTTAGTGGTTTTCTAAACTGATATTATATGTTCTTGAGTTAACTGCTTGGATTTCTGAACTAGCCTCGAGAGATTTGTGAACTTCTTATCTTGGCTTTGAATCCACCATATATAAAAAATACACACACGTCACACGTTTGTGAAGGCCCCCCATAATACAAACATAACTAAATGTAACACATAAGATAGTCATGTAGCTCACCACAATCTCTTAATAGCTCTCATAATTATACTTGTCAAGCACTACATTCACGTGTATTGTGCCACACTAAAAATGATTTTGTAAGAAAAAACAAATAATAAGATTTTTACTTGTAAATTGAACAAATGTGGTTTTATATTGCTTTATTTTGCTGTTAGGATATGAATTATGAATCTAGGGAACTAGGGGCAGCTCAATGGGCTTGGCCCCATCTTATGTAATTGGGTTATTATTGGACTGTTGAGTTAATGTATTGAATACCAAAGATTGTACTTTGCTGTGATGTGAAGGTTGTTTTGACGATAAGTTTGGTAGGTTGCTTTATACGTTTGTATTTTCATTTTTCGGTTTTGTTAGATTGTTGTTTGTTACTTGGGTGTCTAGCTTCTGGCTAGAAAGGCTCTATTCGTTTAATGAAAATAAAGAGATTGTACTTAGGTTACAATTTGTGTTAAACTTATAGTAACCTTAATTGATCAACCCCATTAGGGGTGTAAACGAGCTGAGTGGAGCTCAGGCTCGTGTAACTTACACGAGAGCTCGAACACAACTCATTTATTATTTGTCAATTATTTTATATATTTTTATATTATAATTTTTTTCATATATTAATTAATTAACGTTTTTAGTCACAATTTTATATAGAATTAATATCAATACCGATAATATATTTAATGTATTAAAGAAAATATTAATACATAATATGCTAGTTTAGGCTCCCAACTGAATAAGTTTAGCTCAGGCTCAAACTTAAATTCATTTAAGTTTGGCTTGAATCGAGCTTATAGCAAGCCGATCTCTGGCTCATTGACCGCTTGGATCGTTTACACATTACACCCCTACTCCCGATCTTTCCTTTACGATGAGAGAGCATAACTACCACCAGCTTTTCCTCACATAAATAAGATCAGGGATTTTGAAAATATAACAAATACAACATTCCCCAACTTAGGTACACGTTTTCATATAACAGAAACCCTTTTTAATACACTTAAAATGGGTCAGTTTGACCTTTTTATTTTAACATATCATGTGTGAATTGACTCAAGTTCTGTGTCCCTTACGTATCTACTTCCAGCCTAAATCAATTCTTGTAAAAGCTATTTGAAGTGTTGAAACCAGCACTCGGAAGAACTTTAATCATGTCTCATATTAATATAGGATGTTAAACTGTTAGTTGGAGATTATGAATCTGAATGTTTTCAGGATACAAAAATCACTATTCTCATTCCCATATCACATTTTCTTTCTTTCTTTTTTCTTTTTTTTTTTTGTATACACACAATAATTGCAGTTATAAACTAAAGAAAAATGTGTGCAGCATGAAGTCGGTGATTGATCGATACCACAAAGTAAAAGAGGAACAGCAACTTACAAATCCGGTTTCAGATGTTAGGGTACGTAAGCTTTTATTTATATATCATGACTAATAGACACATTATCGTATAATAATTAAACTAAGGTAAATCAAGAATGTGCATTGTGTTGTGATGGTCATATTAATTCAACACAATGCAAAAGTAACCCGCAGGTGAGTATAATAAGGAATAGCAAAAACATAAAAGATAAAACAAGACAAATCCCACGTCTCTTTGTCCAAATCGTTGATAGAGAGAATAGATGTTCGATTCATAAGGAAGCAACACCTTTTTTGGTGCTTTAGTTCTGTACAATAGGAGGTATCAGGATAACCGATAAATGTTGTAGAATTTGAGATATCATTAGAACTAGTATTCTTACCTTTTGCTTAAGGTTTCCATAGTGCCTGATCTGTCTCTTCCATCCTATCAAAGACAATATACGCACTCCCTTCGATATACCTCCAAATTGAAAATGATTCATGACAGACAATTGACTTCTAATATTGCCTAATTATACTGCACAAGGTGGCAGATGTCTTCAGCAGCATGGATGACTTGCATAGAGACTGCTCTAAAAGTACCTATTACATATGTTTTTATAGCTTCATCATTTTATACGAGACTTC
The DNA here is from genome assembly GCF_021521415.1 of Bidens hawaiensis. Taxonomy (NCBI): domain Eukaryota; kingdom Viridiplantae; phylum Streptophyta; class Magnoliopsida; order Asterales; family Asteraceae; genus Bidens; species Bidens hawaiensis. The sequence goes on along the minus strand of NW_027506448.1, from coordinate 611 downwards.
TAAAAATGTTATTGAATTAGGAAAGACAATGCTCTTCTTCAACAGCAAGGGAAACACAAAAGCATCCAAGAAACGGCGCGACTCTGGAACTTTTCCATTGAAAAATAGTTCGTTATTTCTTAACAGATCAGTCTTCAAGTTAATCAGTCACACAGCATATGTCATAATGAGAAATCAGGGAACACAGAGTCCCAGTTTCTTATAAAGATGCAGGTGAAAGAAGCAATTTAGTGCTACAGTCATATTGTCTCTACTCTCTACATCCAGGAGTGACCAAGACTGCTAAAAAACATGGAAGCCGCATGTTTTTACGGGCAAGGAACAGATTCCATAAATCTGGTAAATTACTAACTGCCTGCAAGGATTCAACTAGAAATTATTTGACCAAATTAAGAATTATTAGTTGTTTGACCCTTGCTTCCAAGATTTTCCTAAAATGGTCACTAGACATCACTTTCATTAAGACAGTGCACACCTAAGACCAAAGCAGCTGTGTGTGTTTATACTTTATAGCATATGTACCCCAAGTCCCAACCTTAACTATTCAATAATCACTGTCCATAGGCTATTTTGGTTGTGTGTGCATGAGTTGATGAGGGTGAAGTTTAGTG